>NC_073695.1:160664001-160769639 GCF_029784165.1 Wyeomyia smithii | reverse complement strand
CCTACTGACACTAACAGTCACTCCCAAGCCGAGGCTCGAACCTACGACGACTGGCTTGTTAGGCCAGCATTGTACCTCGAGACCATCTGGAAGAACCTCTTACTGTAAATAGCTTAAAAAGTAATTTTTTTCATTTGTTTAACCAAAACAGAACAAAGTGGTCCAAATCTTACAAAACACGAGCAATAAATATGCGATATGACTATTTACATATTAAAAAGTTAGCGATTAGCGAAAGTTCCGCTAATGTGGGTTTAGCGTTTAGCGTTTAGCGATTATCGATTTTCCGGTTAGCGACTTAGCGATTATCGTCGCTAAATTTTCGGTTAGCGGTGCCCACCCACTGTTAAGATCCACACTGCAAGTATGTAAATTGGGGGCTACATTATCGTTAGCGATATAAAAAGAGCGTGAGAGCCTTTGCGATCGCGTCTTCACTTATACAGTATAGTAGCATACGCTAGAATGCTTGTCGTCCCGTTCTTATGCCACCAGGTTGATTCGGTGACGTATTTTACAGTGTTATTGCGATCAGCTGTGTCAGGCACGGTCAAGGTCGCTGTTTGTATGCAGCAATTTTAATGGCCGATGGTAGATCGTTCTGCTAGCACAAGTAACACGATTCAGTAGCGATGAAATGTTAAGTAGGTCAAAGAAAAAAGTAGATCAATAAGCGCAACGCGCGCGGCGATACAATTAAATATCCGCCGGGGGAGAATGTTAACAGACTGCAAAGATATGTTATGATGAATGTTGTCGTAAGGAGACAGAAGTTACAATATAATGGATAAGAAAGGCACCTTACGCCATCTAATTTGAACATTTACAATTTTTGATTAGTTTTAAAACTGGTTCAATTACACTATACGAAAATGATTATTTTAGTTCAGAAATATCAGGAAAAAAACTTAATAATAATAGTAGTTTAATTAATTAATAGAGATAAACGTTGAAGCCTTGACACCAAATGGTTCGAACCTTGGTGTTCAGATTTTTTGAAGGCGCGACGGAGAAATTAGACTCGGTCACGCTACGTTATCACATCTGGTCAACAGAATCGTTAGTGATACCTAGAAAAAAGAGGAAGAAGGCTACATAATTTTTTTATAGTCATATAGTATTAATTCCGCAGTACCTTTTATTGTTTTTTATGAAATATATATAAAATTTTATATTCATAATGAAGTACACGCTTCCAAAAGCAGACGCCATGCAATGCATCCCAGAATTTGATGGATCCAGAACACCAAATGCATGTAGAACAAATTCGTCCATTCAACTTTATAGACTGTTCCGTAAATTATAAATACATCTTCTTTCTTGAATAAAACAAAAAATACAGGATTTTTTCGGGTCATTTTATTCTGAAATATAGATAATAAGTGTTTTCTTTCCAGTTTCAATTCAAATTGGGATTATACGTAGGATACGCGAGTTCTCTAACTTTTCTCTTAACACTACTCATAAGCTTTTGCACAGTGTGTTCTCCGACCATTTTTACCACTTTAAATCCAATCTTTTTTAAATTTTTCAACATTGTCCGCTGGTTTGACATATTTCCTCAGCTTTGCCTGGGTCAAAGCCTTAAAAGTTTCAATAGGGCGAATTTTAGGGCAGTTTGGAGGATTCATCTCCTTTGGGACACATGTGACATTATTTGTTTTATACCACCCTAGAGCAACCTTAGAGTAATGGCAGGAAGCAAGATCGGGCCAAAAGATTGGAGGATTGTTATGCTGCTTAACCATGCTTATGCTTTCACGTATATTTTACCATTCATTGTGTCATTCGTAATGAATGGACGAGATATTTTCCCACATTCATAAATGGCCTGCCAAACCATTACCTTCTTGCCGAATTTTTCGGTGTAAATGGCTTTCACTGGTCCAGGGACATCCTTTCCCTTCGGTGATGTATAAAATTGCGGTCCTGGCAGAGTCCTATAGTCCAGTTTTATGTAGGTTTCGTCATCCATGATAACACACCCCCATTTTTTTGGTCAGAAGTTTGTCATAAAGCTTCCGAGCTCTCGGTTTCACAGATTCAGCTTGTTTTGGATTTCGTTTTGGCTGCTTCTGCTTCCGACGGGTCTGCACACCCATTCTTCCCTTGGCACGCATAACGTTACTCGCCGAGGTTCCAAGCTTTCTCGCCACATCTCGTACTGATACTGAAGGATGCCGCTTGTAGTGTTCCCTAACCTTTTTGTCCATTGTGGGATCAACAGGCCCGGGTTTTCTACCACGTCTTGGGGCATCAGTAAATGTGCACTCTTCACAATACTTCCGCAATGCGGTTTGAACTGTTCCGACACTTATACCTTCTTCTCTGGCTAATTTTCTTATTGAAAGACCACTCACGGTGCCCCATTTGTGCACAATTCGCTTTTTTTTTGCTCGGGAGAAAGGCCACGCATTTTCAAAATTTCGCACTAAATGTTAGAAAAAATGACAGCATCTGTTTCTTTTAGATGTAAACAACAGGACGCAGCAAACTTTTGGTTGAATACTGCACGTAATTTGAAATGACGGTTGATCGTAAGTGTATTTATAATTTTCGGAACGGTCTATACTACCAGATTGCTTGCGGTATGAAGGCTATCTGGTCGGAAACTATTCACCTGTGCCGTTTATTTTTCGCCGGATCGAACAGGCAATTGATTGATATGCATCTCCAGCCGATGTCAACAATAGCCTCCAAAGTCAAACCGTGTGACGAAGTTTTTGCTATTGGGGACTTTTATCTACCTAGTCTGTTTTTTCATTCTTCTCGGGACGGATTTCGTTATCCCAACATGAATCAATCGACATTCCATGCCTGCGCTCTGAATCTATTAGATGGTTACAGCACGGCGGGACTGCATCAATTTAACTGTAATGCAATCGAGAATGGGCGTTGTCTAGATTTTTGTTTCGTCAGCATTAATGATACAACACTTCTGCTAGCTTTCATAGAAAACGTTGCATAAATATCGCATAATATCGTATCGTGACGCTATTGGCCGAATGTTCGCTGTAAAAATTTCAAGCGCTTTGTGGGGCAGAACCCAGAAAAGTCGCGACAAAATTCGAAAAAACAAATTTAGGAATTGAATAACTAACTCATATGGTCCTCATAAAATAGAGTATTAGAGGTAATGATATATTAGGACAGTTTTGTTGAAAATAGGTTCGTAGGAGGCATAGTATATAAAACAAGTTTTCTTGTAATTTTCCCTCATTTTTGGAAATATTAAAAACAAAAAGTTCTACGTTGTTCCGCTATGACACTATTATTGAACTAAAATACAATGTATTGACTACCCAGATAACCAGAAATCGTATGAAAATGGCAATACAAAATCGTATAAACATCCAGTTTCAATCAAAATTGTATAATGTTCATGTTATAACCAGTTGAAGTTATCTTTCATCATATATGGGTCGTACAGTCCGTGATATATGACTGCATATTGTTCCTCGTATAAATGCACACAAAAAATCAGGTTTCATCGCAATATATAGACCGTTCCGAAAATTATATATATATATATATATATATATATATATATATATATATATATATTTATATTATATATATATATATATATATATATATATATATATATATATATTTATATATATATATATATATATATATATATATATATATATATATATATATATATATATAAATATATATATATATATATATATATATATATATATATATATATATATATATATATATATATATATATATATATATATATATATATATATATATATATATATATATATATATATGTATATATATATATATATATATATATATATATATATATATATATATATATATATATATATATATATATAAATATATATATATATATATATATATATATATATATATATATATATATATATATATATATATATATATATAATTTTCGGAACGGTCTATATATTGCGATGAAACCTGATTTTTTGTGTGCATTTATACGAGGAACAATATGCAGTCATATATCACGGACTGTACGACCCATATATGATGAAAGATAACTTCAACTGGTTATAACATGAACATTATACAATTTTGATTGAAACTGGATGTTTATACGATTTTGTATTGCCATTTTCATACGATTTCTGGTTATCTGGGTAGTCAATACATTGTATTTTAGTTCAATAATAGTGTCATAGCGGAACAACGTAGAACTTTTTGTTTTTAATATTTCCAAAAATGAGGGAAAATTACAAGAAAACTTGTTTTACATACTATGCCTCCTACGAACCTATTTTCAACAAAACTGTCCTAATATATCATTACCTCTAATACTCTATTTTATGAGGACCATATGAGTTAGTTATTCAATTCCTAAATTTGTTTTTTCGAATTTTGTCGCGACTTTTCTGGGTTCTGCCCCACAAAGCGCTTGAAATTTTTACAGCGAACATTCGGCCAATAGCGTCACGATACGATATTATGCGATATTTATGCAACGTTTTCTATGAAAGCTAGCAGAAGTGTTGTATCATTAATGCTGACGAAACAAAAATCTAGACAACGCCCATTCTCGATTGCATTACAGTTAAATTGATGCAGTCCCGCCGTGCTGTAACCATCTAATAGATTCAGAGCGCAGGCATGGAATGTCGATTGATTCATGTTGGGATAACGAAATCCGTCCCGAGAAGAATGAAAAAACAGACTAGGTAGATAAAAGTCCCCAATAACAAAAACTTCGTCACACGGTTTGACTTTGGAGGCTATTGTTGACATCGGCTGGAGATGCATATCAATCAATTGCCTGTTCGATCCGGCGAAAAATAAACGGCACAGGTGAATAGTTTCCGACCAGATAGCCTTCATACCGCAAGCAATCTGGTAGTATAGACCGTTCCGAAAATTATAAATACACTTACGATCAACCGTCATTTCAAATTACGTGCAGTATTCAACCAAAAGTTTGCTGCGTCCTGTTGTTTACATCTAAAAGAAACAGATGCTGTCATTTTTTCTAACATTTAGTGCGAAATTTTGAAAATGCGTGGCCTTTCTCCCGAGCAAAAAAAACCGAATTGTGCACAAATGGGGCACCGTGAGTGGTCTTTCAATAAAAAAATTAGCCAGAGAAGAAGGTATAAGTGTCGGAACAGTTCAAACCGCATTGCGGAAGTATTGTGAAGAGTGCACATTTACTGATGCCCCAAGACGTGGTAGAAAACCCGGGCCTGTTGATCCCACAATGGACAAAAAGGTTAGGGAACACTACAAGCGGCATCCTTCAGTATCAGTACGAGATGTGGCGAGAAAGCTTGGAACCTCGGCGAGTAACGTTATGCGTGCCAAGGGAAGAATGGGTGTGCAGACCCGTCGGAAGCAGAAGCAGCCAAAACGAAATCCAAAACAAGCTGAATCTGTGAAACCGAGAGCTCGGAAGCTTTATGACAAACTTCTGACCAAAAAAATGGGGTGTGTTATCATGGATGACGAAACCTACATAAAACTGGACTATAGGACTCTGCCAGGACCGCAATTTTATACATCACCGAAGGGAAAGGATGTCCCTGGACCAGTGAAAGCCATTTACACCGAAAAATTCGGCAAGAAGGTAATGGTTTGGCAGGCCATTTATGAATGTGGGAAAATATCTCGTCCATTCATTACGAATGACACAATGAATGGTAAAATATACGTGAAAGCATAAGCATGGTTAAGCAGCATAACAATCCTCCAATCTTTTGGCCCGATCTTGCTTCCTGCCATTACTCTAAGGTTGCTCTAGGGTGGTATAAAACAAATAATGTCACATGTGTCCCAAAGGAGATGAATCCTCCAAACTGCCCTAAAATTCGCCCTATTGAAACTTTTTGGGCTTTGACCCAGGCAAAGCTGAGGAAATATGTCAAACCAGCGGACAATGTTGAAAAATTTAAAAAAGATTGGATTAAAGTGGTAAAAATGGTCGGAGAACACACTGTGCAAAAGCTTATGAGTAGTGTTAAGAGAAAAGTTAGAGAACTCGCGTATCCTACGTATAATCCCAATTTGAATTGAAACTGGAAAGAAAACACTTATTATCTATATTTCAGAATAAAATGACCCGAAAAATCCTGTATTTTTTGTTTTATTCAAGAAAGAAGATGTATTTATAATTTACGGAACAGTCTATAAAGTTGAATGGACGAATTTGTTCTACATGCATTTGGTGTTCTGGATCCATCAAATTCTGGGATGCATTGCATGGCGTCTGCTTTTGGAAGCGTGTACTTCATTATGAATATAAAATTTTATATATATTTCATAAAAAACAATAAAAGGTACTGCGGAATTAATACTATATGACTATAAAAAAATTATGTAGCCTTCTTCCTCTTTTTTCTAGGTATCACTAACGATTCTGTTGACCAGATGTGATAACGTAGCGTGACCGAGTCTAATTTCTCCGTCGCGCCTTCAAAAAATCTGAACACCAAGGTTCGAACCATTTGGTGTCAAGGCTTCAACGTTTATCTCTATTAATTAATTAAACTACTATTATTATTAAGTTTTTTTCCTGATATTTCTGAACTAAAATAATCATTTTCGTATAGTGTAATTGAACCAGTTTTAAAACTAATCAAAAATTGTAAATGTTCAAATTAGATGGCGTAAGGTGCCTTTCTTATCCATTATATTGTAACTTCTGTCTCCTTACGACAACATTCATCATAACATATCTTTGCAGTCTGTTAACATTCTCCCCCGGCGGATATTTAATTGTATCGCCGCGCGCGTTGCGCTTATTGATCTACTTTTTTCTTTGACCTACTTAACATTTCATCGCTACTGAATCGTGTTACTTGTGCTAGCAGAACGATCTACCATCGGCCATTAAAATTGCTGCATACAAACAGCGACCTTGACCGTGCCTGACACAGCTGATCGCAATAACACTGTAAAATACGTCACCGAATCAACCTGGTGGCATAAGAACGGGACGACAAGCATTCTAGCGTATGCTACTATACTGTATAAGTGAAGACGCGATCGCAAAGGCTCTCACGCTCTTTTTATATCGCTAACGATAATGTAGCCCCCAATTTACATACTTGCAGTGTGGATCTTAACAGAGGTGGGCACCGCTAACCGAAAATTTAGCGACGATAATCGCTAAGTCGCTAACCGGAAAATCGATAATCGCTAAACGCTAAACGCTAAACCCACATTAGCGGAACTTTCGCTAATCGCTAACTTTTTAATATGTAAATAGTCATATCGCTATATTTATTGCTCGTGTTTTGTAAGATTTGGACCACTTTGTTCTGTTTTGGTTAAACAAATGAAAAAAATTACTTTTTAAGCTATTTACAGTAAGAGATTCTTCCAGATGGTCTCGAGGTACAATGCTGGCCTAACAAGCCAGTCGTCGTAGGTTCGAGCCTCGGCTTGGGAGTGACTGTTAGTGTCAGTAGGATCGTAGCGCTAGCCCCGCAATTGTCCTGTACACTAAACAGTTGGCTGCGAAGTCTGTGTATAAATAAACAGAAGGTCAAGTTCCGAATCGGAATGTAGCACCCAAGGCTTTGCTTGCTACAGTAAGAGGTTCACGAAACGGTATTCATATTTGATTTTGTAAAAACGAGAATAACAAAAGTAATTTAGCTTGCATTGAAAATAGATACTCTTAGGAATGTTTTCATAAAAATTCAATTATTATCTGAATCGAAAAAGTAGAACCAAAGTTGTCATAATTTCAAGCGCATTGCAATTTACTAAAGTTCTTGGTGTGCCGAAAATTCAATCTAGACCTTGTGCTTGTTCTTCAAAATGCTCCTGTGGCTTGTACGACAACTGGAACTCCATTCTAGGGTAAATAGTAGGAGGGTGGTATTCAAGACACGACCGCATAGTTGACGTAGGACTACAATAATTTTATATTTTCATTTTGAAGCTATGTTTGATTTGAGCTCGTTTTACTTTTTTACTTTGCTTGATTTATTTTAACCAATTTAAGCTCAACATCTTCCAAAAGGAAGGTATTTTGGTTCGGGTGGTAATATTAAGTATCTAGATCGTCAGCCCAAATTCATCAAGCGATACCTCAAACGACTTGGAACTAGAACTAATCCATTGGTGACCATTTCTACTGTTAATGTCGTCTTTGACCACTTAAAAAATCAAAAAGTCATGATAAAAGAACCGTTTATCATTGGCATGATTTGATTTTGGCAACAGAAAAAATTCTGGTGTGTTGCCAAAATCGAACGGGGATTGGAGCTATAAAATTGTAGAACAAGGTTTTCTACGTACAAAAATAAAAAGTTTGATACTTGATAGCATCGAAAATTTTGGTCGCCCTAATTTTTGATATTTTTTCAATAAGCGCTTTATCATATGTAACAACTTTGTAGAAGAAAGTTTTTCTCTAAAATATTGCTATAGAGCTCTAGATCCAAATTTCCCCCTGAATTTGGTTTCTGGACCATTGATGAATACCTTTCATTCCAATACAGCGATTTTCTTTAATACGTTACCATTCAATTCAGGTCAATTTAAACATTTCATTAGTATACAGAATCAATCAGAAAAAAATTGGATCAGTTTCAAGATACCAAAGAACAACGAAGATACCATATTTGAAAGTTATATACTTATGTAAGTTCTTTCCTTCTAAGGTTTTTAAAAAACACTTGGATTCTAACACATTGATTTTTACTAAGTATTTTAAACTACTTACGTCCTAAGACGAGAACAACCTCTACACACTTCAAACGTTTCACTCGAACTAAAGCTCCTGAAAAATTAATATAAGTTCCCTACTCATCGATGGATTGGATTACTGCTGCGTAAGGATTGTTGGCTCCACTCTGCTGCCGTCGCTGCTGTCGTTGTCGTCGTTGCTGCTACCAGCTCGGTTCTGCTGCGTCAGGGGTATCAGGGGTACAACGTCCGTTGGTGGAGTTGTCGATGTCGCCGTGTTGCTATGCTGGAGTCGTTCTGGATGCCGGTCGTTCACTTGCTGCGTCAGGAATGTCGGGCGTCCAGTTGTTGCATCAGAAATGCCATGTGCAAGGATTTGCTGTGTCAGGAATGGTGCGTCCGGTGTTGGTGTACAGTAATGTCCATAACTTCCCCCGCCTTAGATTGAGACGTCTCGGGTCAACTTGTTATGATGTGCTGCTAGGTGTCTGGATATGGATGAAATCTCTAATACCTCGTATTTTTCTACTTATGCAAATGTAAATAGTGATTATGATCAAGGATAATCTGATAAGGCTCCCAAGATTAATCGAATTGTATTGATGATTAGTAGTCTCCAAAAGGTTGATTCTGTGCCGGTCATTTGTTTGCAATAATTGCATTTCTTCCACCGGGTCCGTCTTTGTTGAGATTTTGTTGATTTCGACGAAATGAAGTGGGATAACGTCCAATTTAGTTTCGAACCTAAGTGTCTTGCTATCGTAATGGGTACCTCCAATGTTAATGGAACAGTTGAAAAATGTAATGAAGAACGATCCTGTTAGGTTCTTTGGTCCGTAGCCACAACTGTTTTGGAGTGTTATTGGTTTTATGACGTTCGTTAATAGAATGCCATTGTTTTCTAAGACTCTTATTTCTGGTTCCTTGAAGCTATTGCTGATAAATGGACATCTGCCAGGGTTTCCCCGCAATAATTGATGATAGCATTGGTTTTTCGTAACGTTAACTAAGTTTTGACTGTTGCATAAAATGTTTTTCTCGATTTGAATGCATTTCTCGTTTGTTAGAAATGATTCCGACTCGCTGATTATAGCGTACGTTCCATTGACCTGTATGACTTTTTGGTCAATTGGGATGGTTTCAACTCGGAGTAGTTGATAATTTCCGATTTTAAATTTTAAGATTTTTACCGCGAGTATGATAGATGAACCATTATGGAAGGCTGAAGGTTCTAAATACTCGTAAGTCTGATCATAACTACTGATTTCAATGCCTTGTGAGGTTAAGAGTTCTGTTGCAAAATCCAATTCAGTGGGGTATAGTAATGCTTTTGATACTACGCCCAGCCTGGAAAGTTGAATGGACTCGAAGATGGTTTCTAGTTGATAGCGAACGTTGTCCATATTAAAAATGATGTTCTGAAGATGTAGCATGTGTTGCCAGTCTATTGCCCTATCTAAATTTAGTGTAGCCTGTCTAATGAATCTGTTAACTTCTATCGCTTGATTAAATGCTTGTTTTGTCAAATTATTTAGTCGTTTTTCAAAAAGATCGTTAATCTTCACTTGTTCATTATTTTCTGTAATTAAAACATTATTTGAATTCTTCAACGTATTAACGTAAAATCTTGGCTATCTAGATTTCCTGTTATGGATTTCACTATCGATCCTAAAATTTCAATACTTCGTTTATGTCTTTGTCTTGGAGTCAAATTTTGAAATACTACTTTAGCTTGCCTAACCTTTTGTTTTAAGAGTTCGGTAATTTCCCTAACTTGTGGGTTTTGTTTTAATTCATTAATGGTTGTCTCGTATTGCTTTAGAATAGTATGGAATGCAAATAGCTTAAATTCATGGATAAGGGTATGGTAGCCCTCCTTAATGAATACTTTACCGATTCTCAAAGCGAATAGTCCAGGGTGATTGTTTAGGTCTGTTATCTCTAGGTGTTGTGTAGGGTTGGGGTTGGAAGTACAGATGAAAGGAATTCCAATGGATATGATGATGATGATGATTATGGAAGGGTTGATCGTCTTGGTCATTTTGGTGTTGCTAAAATGAGATTATAAAATTGGTATTAGTAAAAAGTTAAGTTTTTCGTTTTCTTTTAAGTTTAGATTTGTGAATTTTCCTATTATTTGTGTCTAAAACATTAGTCTCTTTGTTTTCCATGATCTTGTTTTCTTTGTATCGCTCTTCGTGTTATAGATTGTTCCTTTTTCGCTCGTACACTGTCTCGTTTTCTTGGAAATGATCGGGGTCTTCTCTATTTTTGTTTGCTTTGGCCAAAAATCTCTTTTTGTTCTCTATTTGCTTGGCTGCATAGATCCTGTATAGAGCTTCCTTTTGTCTTATCCTTTCGTCAAGGTCTGTTGGGACTGAGTCTCCATCTTTTATACCAAAAAATAATTCCTTGGGTGTCAATTTCGTTTGTGAGTGGACCGAATCGTTATAGATTGATACTGCCAGGCTTATTTTCGCAGTTTCGGTCAGATTTTTCGTGGATTCCTTATTGGATAGTATGTTGTGAAGCTCTCTCAAGGTCCTGTGAACTATTTCTATAGTTCCATTTGAGGAAGACTGACCCACGCTGATATAATGGTACTGTACGTTATTTTCCTCTAAGAACTCTTTAACGGCTGTTGAAGTAAATGAAGTTTCCTGGTCCATTACTAAAAGAGAAGGTTTTCCTAAATTAGAAAAGAAAT
Organism: Wyeomyia smithii; assembly: GCF_029784165.1. Taxonomy (NCBI): domain Eukaryota; kingdom Metazoa; phylum Arthropoda; class Insecta; order Diptera; family Culicidae; genus Wyeomyia; species Wyeomyia smithii. The sequence continues at coordinate 160,758,268 of NC_073695.1, read as the reverse complement.
GTGTTAATGCCTTTAATATGTGTATAACATTTCGTGATTTTAAAGGAATAGCCATTGACATTCTGGAGAATTTGTCACATACCGTAAGATAGTTTTTGCTGTTTATTATGAATATATCCATATGCACGATCTGCAATGGTTTTGAGGGAATTTCTGTAAGTTGGTATTTCTGTTTATACGGGTGTCTCTCATATTTCGATTTCTGACAGAGTTTACATATATTTATAAATCTAGTGATTTTTCCTTTCATACCAGGGAAAAAATAAGTTCGTGAGATATGGGACTTGGTTTCGTTTATTCCTCGGTGGTTTCCATTATGCTGATTCTGTATGATCTGGTCTTGTTCTAATTCGTCGGTTACGTCTTGTAACAATTTTTGAGTCCAGAATATTTTTAAAGTCTTCGCTCTTGGGAAATAATTTTTGTAAATTGTTTGTAAATTTCCTAAGATTCGTTCGTTGCAATAAAGTCCAGTAGTGTGTTTCGTAGATGTGTATTCTTTCAAAATATTTATCAGTACTGCAGGTCCGAAGTTCATTTTCGGATTGTAATTCTGTGATAATTTCTAAAACTGGTTTCAGATTGTCTACTGTCTTCGTTACTTTCTTCGAGAATTAGTTGGTTCCTAAATTCGTTCAGAGGTCTTTCTGTTGATGGAATAAAGTCATTGTCGTCTGTGTCCGCTGAATGTTGAGTCATGTCATCGTCTGTCGCTGAATTGGCATTAAGTTCGATTTTTTCTGATTCTAAAGTTATTCGAGAGAGTGCATCTGCGTTTCCGTTTAGGGTACCTTTCTTATATTTGATATTAATTTCTAACTCTTCGAGGGCTAATTTCCAATGAAGTAGCCTTCTGTTCAAATCATTTTTCTGTCCTAACCACACCAAAGGTTTGTGGTCAGTTCGGATCTCGAAATGAGTGCCAAAAATGTAAGGCCTGAAATGTTTCGTTGCCCACACAATTGCGAGAAGTTCTTTCTCTGTAGCCGAATAATTACACTCAGTTTCATTTAACGTCCTAGATGCATAGGCAATGGGGTGTTCCTTGCCGTCTTCAAATCTTTGGGATAAAACAGCGCCTAAAGCGAAGTCGCTAGCATCTGTTTCCAAAATGAATTTTTTATTGAAATCTGGATATTTCAATATTGGATCTGTTGTCAAAAGATGTTTACAATCATTAAAACAACTGACAAACTCTTCATCATGGATAATTTTTGCATCTTTTTTCAAGCATTTTGTAAGAGGCTTGGTCAATTTCGCGAAGTCTCGAATAAATTTTCTATAATAACCAAGAATTCCTAAAAAACCCTTGATCTGTGTGGTGGTTTTCGGTATTGGCCAGTTTAGGATTTTTTCAATTTTGTTTGGGTTGGGTCTTATACCTTCTTGGGTAACTATATGCCCTAAAAATTCACATTCTGTTTTTAAAAACTCGCATTTATCGAGTTGGACTTTCAAATTCGAATTTATAAGTCTTTCCAACACCTTGTTAAGGTTTTCCAAGTGTTGCTGGGGAGAACTGCCAAAAATGATGATGTCGTCTAAGTAGACAAGGCAACATCTTCCAATTAAATCTCCGAGGATATGATTCATGGCACGTTGAAACGTTGCCGGTGCCTTCTTTAACCCAAAGGGCATTCTGATGAATTCAAAATGTCCCTTGTCTGTACTAAACGCGGTTTTTTGTCTGTCAATTTTTTCAACTTCAATCTGGTGGAAACCAGATTTTAAATCAATTGTAGTAAAATAGACACTTCTTCCTAATTTGTCTAAAATTTCATCGATGTTCGGGATGGGAAATTTGTCGTCGACTGTCTTCTCATTCAGTTTTCTATAGTCGACCACGATTCTCCATTTTTTCTTGCCACTTGCATCGGACTTTTTTGGAACAATCCATATAGGAGAGGTCCAAGGAGAGATAGAATGCTGGATAATGCCGTCAGCTAGCATCTCATTAATTTGCCTTTCTACTTCTGCTTTGTGGATGCTGGGATATCTGTATGTTTTGGTGTGTATAGGAAGATCGTCTTTTGTTTTGATACTATGCTTAATAGCAGTAGTGCAAGAGAGTTTTTCATCTTCACGATGAATGATATTGGAATTCAGCCGGAGTATTTTAAGAAGTTTTTCCTTTTCTTCCATATTCAAATGCTGTGTTCGTATAAGGTTTTCCAGATTATCTAATTGATTTGAGCGTTCAGAACACACTGTAGAACTCGAATGATTTATCTCAATTAATTCAGAGACTGGCAGTGTTTCGGCTGGAGTTTTCCAAAAAAATGTTACGGAGTCGCCTAAATTTGAGGCAAGTGCGCTAATGTAGCCATTTTTCGCGTGGTATAAGCCAGAGGGTACGATAGCATCTCTAATTTTGATGTCTTTTCGTAAAAAGTAAGTAAGTTTGAATGAGATCCGGGGAAATAAAGTTCTTATTTGACCCACTGTCTATTAGAATTTTAGCTGTTTTCCCGTGGGATAAAGTTATTGTGACGAAGAGGAGACCGTTAACAGCGTTTATTTCAGAATTTTGTCTGTAATTGCCACCTGAAAATTTGACTCTTCTACTTCGCTGTCGGAATCATCACTATTGATAACTTCTGTGTCATTTTCCTCTTCATTTTGAGCATCGTGATTGTAGATTCTATTTTGGTGTGATCTAATTTACGGATCAACTTCCATCGGTGTCACTTTTTGTCTGTCTGATTGAGCTTTGAATCTTTGTGAGCCACTAGCGTTTTTATTGGAATCCTCCTGTGGTTTAGAATTTTGTCTGTGATGTTCTGAATTATTCCTAAAATTATTTTTTGAAATTTGTTTGCCAGATTGGGGAGTTTCAGTAGATTTCCTGGTATTTTCTGCGTTCTGGAATTTACACAAGTTTCCATCAAATGGAGGAATATTCTTCACAGGGTCTGGGATTCTAAAGAAATCATCAGCCCGTCGATTCTCCGCTGGGGGAGCAACCGGTTGTTGCAACTGTTGTTGCTGCAACTGCTGTTGTTGCTGTTGGAGATTATTATTTTCCAACTGGAGAGCGCCAACTCGCTGCTCCAGGTTCCGAATAGAATCAAAAAGCACTTGAAGGTTTGCTGGTTCCATTCTTCTTGAAAATTTTAATGGTTTCACTTTTGGTATTGGATTGAATTTAGGCATAAAATGAGGGGGAAAAGGGGAAAATTACTCACGGTTCTCTTGTTCTTGAAGGATTGAAATCCACCGCTTCAGCGAAGTTCTCTGGTCGGTTGGCACGAGTCACCTACGTGTTGAGGGATGGCGATTGATGATCCTATTCGCGGAACGTCACTGCCGGCCTGCCGATGTCACGAGTTGGACACTAGATCACTCAAAGTCACTGATTTGGAAATTTTCCACGTATCGGGTATTTCCACTAAGCACTTCAACTGTCACTAGTCAGAGTCACTTTGCTTAGTCGTAGAACGAGCCGTACGACTGCGCCACTTATGTAAGTTCTTTCCTTCTAAGGTTTTTAAAAAACACTTGGATTCTTAACACATTGATTTTTACTAAGTATTTTAAACTACTTACGTCCTCAGACGAGAACAACCTCTACACACTTCAAACGTTTCACTCGAACTAAAGCTCCTGAAAAATTAATATAAGTTCCCTACTCATCGATGGATTGGATTACTGCTGCGTAAGGATTGTTGGCTCCGCTCTGCTGCCGTCGCTGCTGTCGTTGTCGTCGTTGCTGCTACCAGCTCGGTTCTGCTGCGTCAGGGGTATCAGGGGTACAACGTCCGTTGGTGGAGTTGTCGATGTCGCCGTGTTGCTATGCTGGAGTCGTTCTGGATGCCGGTCGTTCACTTGCTGCGTCAGGAATGTCGGGCGTCCAGTTGTTGCATCAGAAATGCCATGTGCAAGGATTTGCTGTGTCAGGAATGGTGCGTCCGGTGTTGGTGTATAGTAATGTCCATAACTATATATCTGTTATCTTCGAAAATAAACTGGGCTAGATTGATGCACAACATTAGCCTCAGCAATTAATATTTGCATAGCGTTGTTCAATTACAAGTAATGTTATGGAAAGTTATATTTTCTTGCAAATGCTAATTCAAAAAAAAATTTCAATTGAAAAATACAAAAACTAATGTAGGACCTCTAATATCAAGTTTTCCTCTATGCCGCCACCGCGGGATGCAACTAGTATTGTCATATTGGACTAAATTCATTTAGCTAATAAAGTATAATCATCAGTACAGCTCGTTTAACTACCTATTCAAAGGTCGGTACGGAGCATTTTGGTTTTCTATTGTCTTTTAAATATCATACATCCGGTTATTTAAATAAATCTGAAAAAAGCGAAGTGTAGAGTTCAAAAATAAACAACGCATTTTGTTGTCCCCGGCGGCGCAGCTTTTTTGCGGCACCCAAAAAATCAGATTGAGTTCTGATATTTGCTGCTATACGAACAAGAAGAAGAAGAAGAAGAAGACAATTCAAACGGAAATTCGATTGTGGTCAACGCCCCACTGTGCGTCAACAGCGGCGATGGAGTTTTCACTAGGCTTGACTGCACAAAAATGAATACATCGAATTTTTCTGCACTGATAGACGACGAGTAACCAGCGGTCTGTTCATACATTGCTCGGTGCAGTATTGTTGCCTGTGCCATAATATTCTCCTTCAAGACATCAGTTTTATTAACATTAACATATTTATTAACAGCAGAACGTAATACTGTCTGATAGTGGAGGTGGTTACGAACTTTCCCAAAAAGCTTCACCTTCAAGACATCAAAATAGTCTAGGCTCATGGAAGCTAAAATTAGTTGACCTATTGGGACGGGGAGATTCTGTCAATTTTTTTTGCCACTGCTATACAGGATATCACAGCAGGCAGTTGGTGTCTATTCATGAAGTCTGTGCTAGGCGTGCTCGCCACGTCAACTAGTCTATTTCGCTGGTACGGAGTCACATTATTTTTGCGCGAAATGAATGATTTTTTTTATATAGGGAAGAAATCCAAGAACTTACCGGTTAAAATTCCTTTCCTGTAACATATTCGTATAAAAAGGAAACAAATAAATCGAGTTCGTGCAATATTGGGCTTCTACCAACACTTTTTCACAGTATTTACATACCGGTAATGAAAATCCTTATCATACACAACACATCTTATGTTTAATGCGCGACGTAGCTTCGCACTTGTGTTTTTGTGCCTTTTTAATGATTTTTCACTTCGTCTTTTTCTCGTATTATTATTGTGTTATTGTTTAATTGATCATATTACTTTTCTCCCTCTTGTTACTAGTGTGTACTATGCAAGTACCCACTGTGTTGCTTCATAACCACTATAATCAGGGCCGGATTTAGACGGTGGGGGGCCCGGGTCAAATTTGTTTGTGAGGCTCTCTTTTCTAAAAACATTTAGAGGCAACCTTCTGAAAGGTGACGAGCAAAAAAAAATGTCGCCCAAGGACCAGGGGGGGGGGCCTTGAATCGGGAGGCCCGGGGCATTTGCCCCCTTTGCCCACCCTCAAATCCGGGCCTGACTATAATCCACTTTTACATTTTTCTCCCTTGGAGCGAGAACCAAGTTTGTATTTAACACTATTAAAGTTTTCACACAGTTTGTTAAAGTTTGTTCCTCCTTACTATTTTCTGGTGTTTTTTCCCTGTTTAGAAAACCTAGACAATCGTTACACATATATTTCACTTTAAAGTGTTTCTGAATCCAAGATAAGCTTTTTAAACATCCACAACTCATTTCGCGTGCGCAATTTTTTCCCGAACTTTATTTCTGTTAAGTCTCACAGAACACCTTTCCTAGCTATCAATTCACAATTTTCTTAACCTTTTCAATCATTAATATTACCCTGTTTCACACCGTATTCCTAATACGATTAAAATCCGTTCACTTGTTATCATTCTATCACTCGTTTATCACTTAAACTTTATACTTCGAATTTTATACTCCTAACGGCTAAATATTTTAAAACTTCGAACTAATTAACTGGCGCGAGTTTTTCTGTCACCACCGTGTAGAGGCTGTATCCTACCTCTACCAGGACCTTCTGACAAATCCTGTACGTGCCGTCGGCACGGAATTACAACTCGAGACTTGAGCGGTAGATTAAACTTACTTCATGCACACAAAAGCTTAAATAGTACCCTACAGGTAACTCAGAGCGAAAGGCCTTTCCCCTTTCGATCCGGTCACTACATACCTAGCTGTTCTATACTGGCCTATGGCATTTCTTGGCCTGTCTCTTTCTCGTGCTTAACTTTTAGTACATTTTGAGCATTCTGATTGAGAGCGCCATAACATGTGTTTCCAAATAAGTGCGCCAGCGTAAGCGTTAAGAACCCGCGTGTGAGCATGGGCGACGCTGAGCGACGCTACCGTTTGTCGAGTTTTTTATTTTTGATTATTCAATGCCTCGGTGGCTTTGGTGACTATTCATCGCGAAAGGCAAAGTGCTATCGCCAACGCTTGCATAGCAGAACCGTTCGCGGTCTTTCTTCGAGATCTTTCATGCTTTCTTTACAGATGATCTTGTTTTGGGGGACAACGGCAGGCGGCCATGTCCCGGTTCTACACTCTACCTGTTTTTCATTACTTTCAACGGAAGGCTTACTGTCTTTCGGACTAAGCTAAAATGTACCGTTTGACAAAATTCGGCGAGCGACGGACTTGTCAAAGCGTCAGGTATGCTAAAACACGAATCTGAATTTAGGTAATCATCGTCAGGAGCATAGAACGGGAAATACATATACAAATATACGATTGACCCTCACTTGAAAATATGATATTTTCAATATTTTAAATATCACAGCATTTGGGTGGATCAACTTGCTATTGGCGAAATCTATCCGGGCGTACTTGGTCAAACTCGAACTCGCGAACGAAAACTCCGGTGTGGATGTTCGTAGAGCAGTATGCCTTAATGCTTTTGGTACTTCCACCCGGAAAGAAACAAAATTCAACTTTGTAATATGGGGCAGAGACCGAGACATTCATGCTACATTGCGACATCATCATCAACACTTATGGCTCGGATCTAGCGGGCTCAAATAAAGCCAAAATTACTGCCGTTCATCAGCAATGGTTTTTGATTTGCACTGAATCAATCTTGAACCACAAACATCAGACGCAGCGGGACGAAATTTAAAATTGTCTTCAAGACTCCGTTTAGGTGTCTGGTTGTTCTCCAGGTTGTCGCTGAGAATAAAAATTTTTTGAGCTGGAGCTGCAGCGCTGATTGGAAAGTGCTTTTCAATGCAAAAGAAAAGATCTGTGACGACAGTGTTCAATTTGTCGACAACTTTACACAGTGATGGGGAGGCTAGCGGTAACCAGGTGCTGCAACCATTCGTTGAAATGGTTAGCACACTTGCGCACAGCCAAAATAGATTATTGAAAGTTGACATCATGTCCAGAATAGATCACTGCAATCCGGAAATACATTTGCGGTGAATTAATGAAAAGCAGTTGCCACGGCAGACAATTATAACGATCACATTTACAAGGTAGCTACATATTTTGCATACCGATGCCATAACTCGAACAAATAATCAGCAGTGCAGGTTGCGCAAACGAAGAACAGTAAAGCAGCGTCGAAGGATTGCAATATTTATAAGCAAATTGTAGAAATAACTAACTGGAATTCAAATCTTTTATACTGCAAAATGGCGAAAAATTAAACATCGATAAAAACAACGTTAACAAACCGAAATGACGAAAAAACGAAAATAAAAGTAAGCTAGACCACAGAGAAACAGTGATTGAAATCGTTTTAAGCAGTTAAATTGATTTCAAGTTTATGATTTAAAATAAGTGATGTTCTTTCTGTGTTATTTGTGATAAAAAATATGAATTCATTACAATCAAATATAGTCATGATGAAGTGATGTTTATACCTAGGTTCACATACCTAATAATGTTGCTGCTAAGGGTTGGGGTTTTAAAATTCGGTCCGAGATCAATTTCCTATGACGCATATGTGTTCGCTGCAAATGCACTTTAAAGGCCAAATTAGAATCATGCATCATTGAGTTTGCATACTGGTCTTCTGATATACAAGTTAGGATGATGAAACAAAGTTTTAAGTTATAAAAACTTGATTCATTTTTATGGTCCATCATTGCCACAGAACTGAAAATAAATATAATGTAGCAGGTTTCACTAGTTTTGTACAATAGATTTTTTTTCGAGCTATAAAAGAAAAACCATCATTATTTTAACGAAAACTATAGCACAGTCAAACAGACGTTCCTCTTCGAAGAAAAATTCTGAAAAATTTTCATCCTTGTTCGAAACGTTACATTTTCGCCTCACCATGTGAGCTCACTGCCTATTACCCATATTTCCGTATCTTTGTTTATCCCTCTAGTGCCCAAGTTAATTTCTAGATGGGTTTCGGTAAAATCACTATGAACCATTATAAACACTTTTTAAGTATTTATTAAAGCTTTTCAGAACTTCGACTGAAGCCCGCCAAATGGCGGTATTGGGCACTAGAGGGTTATAGCGACACCAGCGGTATTACTCAAGGTTCTTATCTTTGATATTGAGTGTGCATTTTAATCGTGAGTGATCTAAGTTTTCAAGTTTTCGATGATTTTAGTCAAGTTTTCAATATTTGTGTCATATAACCACTTCATATTGAAATTATCAACTAATTCGTCTGCACGTCACGTCGAAAAAACTTATTCCACTAATGACTAATGACATCATTAGTAATGAGTGATCAATGAGCATTTTCAGGCCAAACGTTTATATCTTTCGTCGAATATCAACCCTTTTTGATTTGAATGAAACATTGCACACGTGTTTGACTTAACAAACTGATTACTCTCCGGGGTACGCCACATTCCAGACACAAAAGTAATTTCAGGTTTTACTCAACGCATTGTAGCTCGGAAACCTTTGGTTGTACAAAAAAACTGCCCAAAAATGAAATAAAGGAAACCTCTACACAATGGAACATTTTCATAATTTTTTCAACACTTTCGGTATTTTTTCCTACTTGTTATGATCAAAACTAGTTGCTTATGATCATTTGTGACTGTATTGAGGTCGAATTTTGATAGAATTCAGCCTCTTTTCTTCTTCCAGTGGTTGCCCTCTTTTTTTCTCATACGCTATTGATTATCTGTGTAAGGAGCATGTATGTCAAGTTTGGAAATTACCGGTCAAGGTGGTCCGAAGATGGTGGGTTGCAGCAAAACTCTTCAGTATTAGTTAGTAGATAATTAAACCACAGATTAACAAACATAACACCTAGCACACATTTTCAATAAAATCATCGTTCGAATAGTATTAGTACTTTACGTTAGTAACACTAGCACTAACTGCTGCCGTATTTGCGCTGCGTCTTGTATTTCGACATCAGCGCTAGCGTACGTGCATGGGTCAAATTGGGAACCACAAAATATGTGTGAGATTGTATTACAACGTCTCAGGCGATGTTGTCGCGCGATGACTGTTATTCGATTGGAAATTTGAAATGATCGTTTTTGTAGCGATAGAGCTAAATTAGTGATGGGAAACTTATCGATATTTATCGTCAACACATTCTTCACGTCAAGCGTGACGATAGCGTATGTCCCTTCTCTTGCGCTGGAGTGCTACCTCCGCCGTCTTGGTGACGGAGAGGATAGCATCCAGCGTGGACCTGCGCTTCCGGAAACCGAACTGGTTACTTGCCAGACCGTTTACACCCTCCGTGTACCTCACCAGTCTGTCTCGAGCACCTTGCCCGCAGTGTCCAGCAGGCAGATAGGCCTGTATGCCGCTGGGTCCCCTAACGGTTTCCCAGCTTTCGGCAGTAAAATTAAACTCTGCCGCTTCTACCTGCCGGGAAGAGGCAGTCATCCAGGCACGTCTGCATGACTGCCCGAAACAAGTCGGGGGCCGTTTCAATCGCCAGCCTGATTGCCAGGTAAGGGATTCCATCCGGTCCCGGTGCCTTGCTCACTTTTAGGGAGTTGGCGATCACGATGAGTTCCTCATTCGTAATCCTAACCTCTCATTCGATCTCGACACGGCTGTCGTCGTTCACGGATGGGACATTCGGCAGGTTGGCCGACCATGTGTCTGAGATACTGGAACGTCGAACGTGAGACTCGACTGTCAGAAGCCAAGGACTAGGCTCGTGGCGGGGAAAGAGTCCCCCGATGATACGCTCCAGCATCGCTGGTGATCGCTCTACAGGCGCCAGCGCGCCTTTGGTCTTGGTCATTACGATCCTATAGGCGTTATCCCACAGGTTCGTATTGGCACTCGCGCATAGCCTATCGAAGCATCCCCTATTGCTTAGGGACGTTGCGATACCATTGAACATCGTTACTTAGAATTGATACTTGTATTAAGAGCAAATACTGATATTCCGATAGTATCGAGACTAACGTATCGACGCCTAAACGTATCGTTGTGCGATACCAGTTCATTCAAAATAGAAGTCATAATTCTTTTTTTATTATTCATTCCTCAAGATAAAACGTTTAATTCATTTAAACCATTTATATTAATTTACTGCACCTAGGAACACCAGCGCAGTCGAGAGCCGATTACGCTTTTCCTTCATAATTTATCTATCCTGTTTTCGAAAAGAGCCGCTCGCATGGCTCTGTAGATCAGCATGACTGTAGAAGAGGATCGTTCCCGTAGGTTAATCTACAAAATTTTCTGTTGAATTGGCATTGCTGATGAGGCATGCATCCGATGCATCAAAATGGCACAGGAAACAGCAGATTTTCTATTTCGTTCGTTCTTCTTTACAGGGTTGTTCAAATTCTTTTTGATACTGAGAGGTGTGTATCGGTATTGATGAAGTATCGCTGGTAAAACATCGATACCAAATATTCGAGTTTCGGAAGCAAATAGATCGATTATGTGTTAGTATCGATGGTATCGTAACGTCCCGTCTTGCTAAGGCACTCTTTATCGCCGATCTTACAGTGCGTCTTGAACTGTCCTACAGATCAGACGTTTTTTCGGTTGCTTGTGGACTGGTTTTTGACTGCCTATAGCTTCAAAGTTTGTGTTTTGTCAGTGTGTCTTTTAAAGACTACCTGAAAGTTATTTCCCATCAGTCTTTCTCAAGACTACCTACTTTTGAATTTAACATTTGTTTTAACTTTTTTCGTATCACCTGAAATGGCTGGACGGAAAAAGAAACCTCGCATCGCTGCGGGGAGGAAAAGAGAGGCATCTCTTTCTGACACTTCGAGTGTCTGTAGTGACAATCCTTTTGATATTTTGCCTGAGCAAGAAGCTGGTGAAATGGAAGTTACCAATAATGAAACTATACAAAATATAAAATCTTTAAAAAAGGAGAAAGTTCCACCTATTGTGGTAACTATTTCTTCTGAATTTTATATATTCAAAAAGGAACTTTCAACGTTTGTTTCTGACGTTAAAGTTACCTATCAAATTGGCCGTAGAGGTGAATGCCGCTTATTAGCCGACTTAGTAAAGGGTCGTGATCGTCTTGTTCAGTATTTAACTGACAAGATGTACAAATTTTTTACATATGACACCAGTAACGCCGAGCCGTTCAAGGTTGTCTTGAAAGGTCTCACCAACGATCAAACCGTTGATGAGATCAAACTTACTTTAACAGAATTACTTGGCATAGCCCCTACCCAAGTAATTCTAATGAAACAAAAATCACGAGGCGAAAACAGTCAGAGAACTGGAATTTCCCTTGTTATTTATTTAATTCATTTTAACTGCAATGAGGTTAACAACTTAAAATTTTTTGAAAAAGCACATGCTTTGTATAATGTGCGTGTAAAGTGGGAAATTTATAGGAAGTATGGCGGAGGTGAAAAGCATATCACCCAATGCCGTACTTGCCAACGTTATGGCCATGGTTCCAAATTCTGTAACATGGACCAAAAATGTCTTAATTGTGGAGACTCTTCTCACAAAAAGGACACATGTCCTGTGAAAGAGAGTAAAAATTTTCACTGTGCGAATTGTAACGGCAACCATATGTCAAATTTTTATCAATGCCCAGTCCGTTTAGCAATTGTTAAGGCAAGGCAAGGTAAACAAAATTCAATTTCTCAATTAAAACCAACTTCAAAACAAAATTCTCCAAGCGTACCAGTGACGCATAGTTTACCTACTCCTTTGCATACCCGTTTAACTTATGCACAGGTTACAGGTAGTTCGAACATTATACCGCCTAGTGTTGGTAGTTCGAAAATGACCGTTAATATGGGTAAGCAAAACACGCTAGAAAATAATTGTACACCTATCACTCCAGCTAATATTGCTGCCGAAAATATTTTTTCTAATGTCAACTGCCTGGGGCCTATTACGGCAGGTAAACTTTCTTTTTTGCAACAGGCAATGTTCGATCTTATGAACGCCATGTTGCAGGCAAAATCAATGTTTGAAGCCATTCAAATAGGCACAAATTTTACTATTAAAATTGTTTCTAATTTAAAATTTAGCAATGATTTTAAATGAAACAATTAAAATATTAAATTGGAATGCTCGCTCATTGAAGGCCAATGAGAATGAGCTTTTTAATTTTGTAACAGTAAATAATGTGCATGTTACAATTATTACTGAAACATTTTTGAAACCTAACATAAAATTAAAATATGATCCCAATTACGTGGTTCATAGATATGATAGGATTCAGGGTTCCGGCGGTGGAGTTGCAATTGTTATTCATCGCCGAATCAAACACCGTGCTCTTCCCCATCTTGAGACGAAAGTTATTGAAACTTTGGGAATTGAAGTTCAAACTGAACTTGGGATTTTATTTATTGCCGCAGCATATTTACCATTTCAATGCACACGCGAGCTCAAAAATTATTTTAAAGGTGATTTACAAAAACTCACCAGAAATCGTTCGAAATTTTTCATAATCAGCGATTTTAACGCTAAACATCGTTCATGGAAAAATTCTCAAAGTAATTCCAATGGCAAAATTTTATTCAATGATTGTTCTTCAGGATACTATTCTATTTTGTCTCCGAATAGTCCTACATGCTTTTCTCCTGTAAGAAACCCTTCAACAATTGATTTGGTGCTAACAGATCAAAGTCATGTATGTAGTGATTTGATCACACATGCTGACTTTGATTCTGACCATCTTCCAATAACTTTTTCTTTATCACATGAATCAGTTTTAAACCCTATGAGCTCTGTTTTTAATTATAACCAGGCTAATTGGGAAAGATACAAAACTCATATTGAGAGAAATTTCAATAACGAGCTTGATTTGCAAAACGAAGTGAATATTGATTCCGCTTTGGAAGCATTAAAATGTGCAATTGTTGATGCCAGGAATTATTCTGTTCCAAAGGCTCAAGTGAAATTTGATTCATCAATAATTGACGAAAATCTTCAACTTCTAATTCGTTTGAAAAATGTCCGCAGACGTCAATATCAACGTTCTCGTGAACCTGTTTTTAAAACTATTTATAAAGATTTACAGAAAGAGATTAAACATAGATTTACTCTTCTGAGAAATCAAAATTTTGAGACTAAAGTTGAAAAATTGAAACCATATTCAAAACCATTTTGGAAGCTGTCGAAGATTCTTAAGAAACCTTCAAAGCCTATTCCAGGTTTAAAAGATGGTGAACGTTTTCTTGCATCCAATGAACAAAAGGCTCAAAGACTTGCTCAGCAGTTTGAGAGTGTTCATGACTCAAATTTGAATTTTGTGAGTCCAATTGAAAATGAAGTCACACGTCAATTTGATTTAATTTCTTCCCAGAATTTTTTACCTGCAGAAATAATTGAAACTAACTTGAATGAGATTAAATCAATTATTAAAAATTTCAAAAATATGAAAGCACCTGGTGACGATGGAATCTTCAATATACTAATCAAACATCTCCCTGAGAGCACAATGGAATTTTTAGTGAAAATTTTCAATTGCTGCTTCAAAATTGCATATTTTCCCAAATTATGGAAAAATGCAAAAAATATTCCCATTTTAAAACCGGATAAGAATCCAGCTGAAGTTTCAAGTTATCGACCAATCAGTTAGCTTTCTTCAATAAGTAAACTGTTTGAGAGAATCATTCTTAACAGAATGATGTCACACATCAACGAAAATTCAATTTTTGCAAATGAACAGTTTGGATTTCGCCATGGGCATTCCACAACTCATCAATTGCTCAGAGTTACTAATATGATACGAGCTAACAAATCTGATGGTTATTCCACTGGAGCTGCTCTTTTAGACATAGAGAAAGCATTCGACAGTGTTTGGCATAAAGGTTTGATTGCGAAATTGCAAACTTTTAATTTTCCAATTTTCCTAATCAAAATTTTAAAAAAATATCTTACTGATCGAACTCTGCAGGTTGTCTATCAGAATTCAAAATCTGATAGATTTCCTGTCAGAGCAGGTGTACCTCAAGGTTCAGTCTTGGGTCCAGTCCTGTACAACAAATTCACTTCAGATCTTCCTGATTTGCCTCCAGGATGCACAAAGTCATTGTTCTGCGATGACACAAGCATTTCCGTAAAAGGAAAAAGTCTTCGTGTCATATGCAGTCGATTGCAGAAAAGTTTAGATATTTTTGCTTCCTACTTGCAAAAGTGGAAAATCTCTCCCAATGCTTCTAAAACTCAAATGATAATTTTTCCGCATAAGCCTAGGGCTTCTTTCCTCAAGCCAAACAATAATCACGTTGTCAAGATGAATGGGGTTATTTTAAGTTGGTCCGACAAGGTTAAGTACTTGGGACTAATTTATGATAAAAAACTTATTTTCAAAGAGCACATTGAGAGTATACAAGCCAAGTGCATCAAATATACGAGATGTTTATATCCTCTCATTAACAGGAATTCTAAACTTTGTTTAAAGAACAAACTTTTGATTTACAAACAAATTTTTAGACCAGCAATGCTTTATGCTGTACCGATCTGGACAAGTTGCTGTTCAACAAGAAAGAAAACGCTCCAAAGGATTCAGAATAAAATTCTGAAAATGATTTTGAAGCGTCCTCCTTGGTTTGGTACACTCGAATTACATAGACTTACTGGTGTTGAACCATTAGAAGCTATGTCAAATAAAATTATTAACAATTTTCGACAAAAATCGTTGCAATCCTCAATTGCTACGATAAGCTCTCTTCATAGCCAATAAGTTAGCAATTAAGTTAGTTGTAAGTTTACTTCCCTTTTTCTGACAAGTAGGTTTAAATCCCTACGAATGATAAGTCCTAATTGCGAAAGCAAACAAATCCTAACAATTAAAATTACAAATTTCTAACAGTGTTGAGAAGTCACCATTTGTGATTGGACACACATACTCATTATTTACTAATATTTATCATAAATACTTAAGCTACTAACAAATCCCCCCTTAAAAAAAAAAATCGCCGATCTTACAGAACCGAATGCTGCGAGGCGCTCAGTCCTCTGTTCGTCTGTTTGCGTACGCTGTATCCTTCGTCTCGCACGGAGGCACGCACTGCGGAGGTCCGCTATCGCATCAGTCCTAGACATGGTGGCGTCGCACGCCCGCGATAGAATGGCAACTAGTTGGTCAGCAGTCGGGCGGAGCTAACTGCTTCCATCGCACTCTCTTCTCATTGCCTGTTCGAATACCTCGGCATCTGAAAGCAATGTCTTCCAGCCGCGGACGGTGTAAGTGTTGGTTCTACCCATCACTTGCCGCCTCGCGTCGTTTTACTATAACAAACCGACTGGTGGTCGCTATTGGTGTAGCCATCGTCTACCCTCCAGTTCGTGATCAGTCCTGGGCTGAAGAACGTCACATCGATGATCGACTCCGCACTATTTCAGCTAAATGTACATTTGGTACCAACGTTGGCCAGATCTAAGTTGAGCTTTACCAAAGCCTCCAACAGGATCTGACCTCTCAGTTCGTAGAGCGACTTCCCCACTCAATAGCCCAAGCGTTGAAGTCACCCGCCACCACCAACGGTGTTAGGCCCGTTAGTTCCATGGATAACTGGTCGACCATCTGGGTGAACCTTTTGGTAGACCAACGTGGCGGAGCATAGCAACTGCAGTAGAACACTCCGTTCACCTTGGCAACCGCCTACGCTTCGTTTGAGGTTGAAACAACCTCCTGAACCGGAAACCTGCTCGTCGTCCATACGGCCGCCATACAGGACTTATCCGCAACCCAGTTACCGTTTCTAGGAGGGATGCGGTAGGGGTCCGATATGATGGCGATGTCCAACAGCGACTCAGTGACTGCTTGGTATAGCAACTGCTGAGCTGCATAGCAGTGGTTCAAGTTCGCGTTACCCTTATGGCCGGGGCACCTGGGACCTCCCATAAAGTGTTTGGCGTCCCGGTTTCCGAAACATACCATGCACTAGGGAGACTCCCCGCAATCCTTCGCTTTATGGCTTGCACCACCGCAACGCGTGCATAACTGGCTCCTGTCGGGCCCCTTGCAGGTCCAGGACTTATATTCTCCCTCGAAGCACCGGAAGCAAACGTCCGGTTGTTGGAGTATACTCAGAGGGCATACTGACCAGCCAACCTTTAGCTTGCCTTCCTCTAGTGTCAGGTTCGCAACTGCCGATGCTAGCTGGAAGGTAGCCACCTGGGTCCCGCTGGACCCTTTTGGAGGCGGATTGACTCAGTGGCCACTTTCACCCCGCACTTCTCTTTGAGGGCTTGTGCAACGTCGCATCCCTCGGTGAATTCATCTAGGTTTTTGAGCTAAAGAGTCACCCGAGTGCCCGAACCTACACCTCTTTGGTACAGAGGTGTACTTGAGGTGATCGTGCCATCTGCTGTTGCAGGAAATGATGACAGGCGATTCGATTGTATTTGTTCTCGTTCTAATGTAATGCTGTTTCTTTTCGTCGCTCGCAGTTTTATCATTTTAGGTGTAATACCGGTTATGCCTCACGATTCTTATGGCGGTAGGTTTGTGCGACATTTTATGTCGAATTCGCAGCTTTTGAATAGTATCGTGTCGCATAACAATCATTCGGGTATCATTTCTGAACTTGCTATTCATAAGTTTCCAATCCCAGCAAACCATCGCTATTGAACGATACACATTCTCACGCATGCAAGAGACAAGTTATAGCAAAGAAATATATGGTAGCTTTCTTTGATGATTTTGTTTCAGCATTGCCTACTTCAGGTGGAGCGAGTGTTTCACAAAAGAATCGTAAACGATTGCACTCGAGCGATCGCAACGATTCTTTCAAATGTTGGTTGCTTGCAGGCGTAATTCGGCTACTCCGCGTCGTGCTTTCACCGTGATATACCACGATGATTCTTAGTGCACCATGCTACCATTTCCGTAAGCATTGATGATACCTACTTGCTCCGGTAAGCAAACAGTTGAACGCAATGTAACGTTCATTTGGATTCATAATTTTGTATCACTAACGATAATATCTCAACGATTCTCGCGATACCGTTGAATGCAAGTGAACTTGGATACAATAAATACAATCGTGTTTGTATCATTCAGTCTCCTTCTATGGTATTCGGAACTCTTATGAGCGAAAAACAATCAGCAGCGTTTCTATGAAAAACTTGTACGCGAGTAGAAACAATTGATGAATCAAAAAACACATTTGCATGAAATATTGCTAGTGATTGAAAATTTCCATGCTTGCTTACGATTTCTGTTTGAGTGTTTACGATATATGTTTTGTGTGATTTCGTGCCATTGCTTCTTGCGATATGTGTTACATGTGATAATATGTTTGGATGCTTTCCCGAAGTTTTTCAGAGCTGGGTTGTTGAGTTCGTTGATTTTTATGAAACTACGCATATTTAGCTTCGATTTCCGCTTAACCCATTTCCGGCAGAGAGAAATCAGTTTTTAGTTCAAAAATTTATCTCCAATCTCTGATTAGGGTAACGGGGATATTTTAGTACACCTGCATATTTTGGCCCACCCACCACATTTAACGCATCTTATCTGAAAATTCAATGAATTTTAGAAAACTTTGCATGCATCGTTGAAATATTACACTATAATTTTTGGCAAAATAACTGACTCTAGACAGTATTCTCTTGGAGTAAGTTCATACATATTCAAAGTCATGGCTTAGTCAACCCAAAGTCAAGAGGAAGTGGTAATATACAAGTTGAAACTGACTGGGTTTAAAACGTTGGTGAAATTGGACAATTTTTGTGGCGCTCTCGATGTTTTCGGTTTTGAAATAAGATCCCTGTATTGAAATTGGGCCCCTGTAATTGTTGCCGTAAGACGTATTCTACGTAAAAAATTCAAGAAAATATTGGCCGGAAAATTGGACCTTCGAATTTCGTTTAACGGTCAAGCTTAAAAGTGCCGTCTTCTCGAAAAATGTTTTCACACAAATTCCAGCTCAATCGGACTCCACAAAGAGATGCCTCAAATCGGTTGAAGTTTCACTTTTTGACTGAACAAATTTAAAAACCCGATTCAAATTTCATTTTTCCCATACAAGTCATTATCACCCTAACGAACAGTATCAGTAGGGAATGCAAGTAGCGCTCATATATAAATATCGAGACAGAAACATGTCTGGATGCGCGTAATATATCTTAGGGAACATTCTTAAATGACGTAGCATTTTTTCATGATTTTTAAGACCTCCCTCCCCCATCGTAGCATTTGGTCACAAAACCTAACCCCCCCCCCCCTGAAAAATAACGTAGCATTCGATTAACCCCCCCTCCCTCTCCGCTTCTTAAAAAACGTACAAAAATACAAGTTTTTTTTACGCGGATTTTAGAATTACCGCGGTTTTTACGCGGATCTTTAAATTAACGTGGGTTTGGAACCAGAAACGTTTAAGTGTTTATCCAGTAGAAGACTTGATCCAAAAAATACTCGACGCCCTCCGGAAAATCCGGAATGACCGTCAAAATGGACAATTTTTAATACTGGTTCTAGAGCGTCTCGGGTTTTTTCAAAGCCTTTCTTGCTGGTTCACTTAACGCGGATTTTTGCATTATCGTGGTTTTTTTCACGCGGATTTTTGAATCAACGCTGTTTTTTACGCGGATTTTTGAATTAGCGCGTTATTTTACGCGGATTTTTGAATTAGCGCGTTATTTTACGCGGATTTTCGAATTAACGCGGTTTTGCCTTTCTCTTAGAAAGGTATAGCAATCACTGCAAAAACTAAAGGTATAAAAGTGCTCCAAAGGGCCGAATGTCGTATATCACTCGACTCAGTTCGACGAGCTGAGCATTTTCTGTATGTGTGTGTGTGTCTGTGTGTGTGTAACGCTCTCCCAATCTCACTCGATTTTCTCAGAGATGGCTGAACCGATTTCAATGAAATTAATTGCAAATGGAAGGTCTAGTTGCCCCATAAGACCCCGGAAAATTGGACCTTCGAATTTCGTTTAACGGTCAAGCTTAAAAGTGCCGTCTTCTCGAAAAATGTTTTCACACAAATTCCAGCTCAATCGGACTCCACAAAGAGATGCCTCAAATCGGTTGAAGTTTCACTTTTTGACTGAACAAATTTAAAAACCCGATTCAAATTTCATTTTTCCCATACAAGTCATTATCACCCTAACGAACAGTATCAGTAGGGAATGCAAGTAGCGCTCATATATAAATATCGAGACAGAAACATGTCTGGATGCGCGTAATATATCTTAGGGAACATACTTAAATGACGTAGTTCTGACGATTTCTAGTTCAGATGTTATGTATCAAAATGTAAAAATCACGAAACATCAATATCTCAGAAACTACACAACCGATTTGAACCCTTAACTTTTGAATTTTATGAAGATTGAACTTGTAGTTCAGAAGTTATGGAAAGAAACGTGTTCTGGAGACTATTTAATCTCACTCATATTTCTAAGAGATGGTTGGACCGATTTTCATAAAATCAGTGCCATATGGAAGGTCTTGTTGCCCATAAAGGCCCTATTGATTTTTTTGCAAACGGATTACCACCAAAAATGGGCGACTTCGAATTTTCGAAAATACAAGACTCGGAAATAGTTAATGCGTTCCCCGTGAAAATGCTATTTTATGTTTGCTGTGGTGAAGCAAACATAAAATAGAATTTTCATATGGAACGCAATGAGTACTTCCGAGTCTTGTGCTTTTGAAAATTCGAAAATTCGGTGACTCGAAGTCGGCCATTTTTGGATTCAATAAGGTTTCACCTTAAGCGTTCATGTAAATCTATTTTTACAAATAATAAGTTTGAATGAGAAAGGCTGGGTATGACCGCTAGGTGGATTAATTTAGAAACTCTAAAAAAGAAAAACCGTGTCTAATTCAATTTATTTACAACTTATAGGCTCGTGACTGCATCTTCTGCTCCGAAGGGCTTGTGTTTTGGTACAAGGAGTAAAGGTGTTTGAACAACTTAGTATGATCCATGTCTGCAGAAAACACAGAAACTATTTCGGAAATGAAACGAGTATCTTGTAATTTTCACTATTAAAAGCCACAAAAAAGCAACGATTTTTGTTTTCAAAACAGATTGTGTGTTAAGGAATCCAAGTGATTGTTTATGTAGCAGAGCATTTAGAAGATTTCAGAATGCCACAGATAAAAACATTTCGACAGATCTCGCTACAATACATTGTGCAATGTTTTAGTGTATTTTTAGTACCGTAAAGCGCCTTAACTCTGCGCGGCTCTTAAATCTGCGCATTTCGTATTAAAACATTAAAAAATATTAATTAAAAGCAGATTTTAAAAAATGTCGTTTGGAAGTGATTTCCTATATATAAACTGTCAACTTTCGGCTCATGTTTCCTTTTTTACTAAACGGCATCAACATTTTGATGCGAAGTGCGCAGAATTGAAGGCCACGCAGAATTAGGGCGCCTCACGGTATACATCCTGCAAAAAAAATCAGTCTTTAAAAAAATGCTACGTCAATTTTACTAGAACCCTCCCTCCCCCCTTGTCACAGCTTGTCACAAAATGATGATATCCCCACTCCCCCCATAAATGCTACGTCATTTAAGTATGGTCCCTAATCAGAATCTCAACTCAAATGTCTAATTAGAAACACTTTCGTTTCGTCCCCCAGTGTTTACTTGAAATGGAAATATGTAATACTGTCTGACCAGAGTTGCCGAAAAATTTTGTATTTTCAAACAGGTCCAAATGAGTTTCCATGAAGCAATGATCATGTGCTGTAAATAGCTTGCAAGAAAGCGAATGTTTTTGTTTTTCTCTAACGCAGTTTACAGAACGTGATGTCATTTTAAGGCGCATTTCGAATCTTTGAAATCATCAACGTTTGCATACTCCATGACGGGGAAAATGCTGCTTTGCAGCTCTTGTCATATTTTTTCGCTACTCCGTATGCATACAACGAGCGAACTAATACATACACCGGATGAATTGGAGATTGAAGAAACTTGTAAGGCCTCTGCCAGGCTGAACGCCAACACGAGCGATGGGGCGAGATTTTTGCCGTAGGTTAATGAATAGCTCTACTTACGGCTTTTTATTTACCTACGGCAAGAATCTCGCCCGATCACTCGCGTTGGCATTCAGCCTAGCAGAGGCCTAACATGTGCAACACATGCGACTGTGTGTGATTTTTTTTGACTTGAGACGGAAAGGGAGCATTTTTCGACAGAAAATTTTTTGCATGTGATTGAAACGACCATTATTAGATAGTCGTACTCCCGTAACACGTGCTAGATATATGACAGTATGTGTTGTTACTTGACTGGGGAAGAATTTTATTGCCTTTTGAGTAATGGATTTGTTACCTAAAAGGCAATTTTGCGCTATTCCTTCTAACGTAATAAGGAAAAGTTTTGTGTGTACTATAAATTTCCTCGGTGACGGACAGCCCGGAACGAACGAAGAGCGGCTTTGACATCCCTCTCGCTGACTGTCAGCCGGAGCAGCACCTTCTTGGGGATCTTGGTGTGTGAAATAAATTTCACCTCGGAGCTCACTTCCTTCGTGGGAGAAGTGAAATACGAAGTACCATGCCAGTTGTGGCATCCAGGGTGAGATAGACTGCAGCTCCGAGACCAGAGGATGGGACTGTCGCTTCCTGACATGTATGTCCATGTTCTCCAGATACTTTTTCACTGTTTTACCGCATGCACCAACCTCCCGGCCAAGTGCACGCAGCGATTTAGCCACTTTTCCCTCGGTCTTCCTCTTCAGCATACTTTGAAGCTACTTGTCGCTCAGCGTCGTTGGCCGTCCGGAACCGAGCTTTCTTTCGATGCTCTGATTGTTGTCCAACAGTGTCAAGATGTTGTAGATGCCGGAACGGGCATACCCGGTGTCCACAAAGTGCCACACGATGTCCATTTTTGTAGCGGCGGGGTACTTTTCTTTGAACGCGCACACTTCCGAACGGAGTAGCTTCACTTTTTTCGCCATCACAGTTAGAGTTTGACTGATAGAGCTGTCATTTTTTTTTTGCTACTATGATTGAGGTGAACCCGGTGAATTACTACTACGGATCCAATTTTCACTCTCCGGCAGATCCTTCAGAAATGCCGGGAGTACAACGTGCCCACACATCATGTTTTCGTGAACATCAAGGCAGCGTATGATACAGTCGATCGAGACCAGCTATGGCAAATAATGCACGACTACGGTTTCCGGATAAACTGACATGACTTATAAAAGCTACCTTAGACCGAGTGATGTTACGTGTGCGTGTCGGGGACACTCTCGAATCCCTTCGAAGCGCGCAGAGGGTTGAGACAAGAAGATGGATTATCCTGCACATTGTTCAACATTGCCCTTGAGGATGTAACCCGACGGGCGGGCATCGAAACGAGGCACGATTTTCAGCAAAGGTAGTCAACTCATAGGCTTCGCAGACGACCTGAACATTATTACAAGAAACTCAGCGACGACGGAGGCAATCTACGCCAGACTAAAAGTGGAAGCTAGAAGAGTTGGGCTAGAAATAAATGAGTCGAAAACCAAGTATATGAAAGGAAGAGGCTCGAAAGAAACCAACATTCGCCTCCCACGGACGGTGATCATGGACAGCGACGAACTCGAAGTGGTAGAGGAATTCGTATACTTGGGATCTGTGGTAACCGCCGACAATACCACAAGTAAGGAGGTCCAACGACGTATTCAAGCTGAAAATCGAGCCTACTTTGCCCTTCGCAGGACGCTTAGATCCAGGAGCATACGCCGCACGAAACTGACGATGTACAAAACCCTAATTAGACCCGTAGTTCTCTATGGACTCGAAACTGTGACGCTGCTCACAAAAGACATACGCGCTCTGGCCGTATTTGAACGGAAAGTGTTGCGGACAATATTTGGTGGAGTATGAACCGAAAACGGAGAGTGGCGTAGGCGTATGAACCACGAGCTGCACTACTTGGAGAGATTCCCATTGCACACCTGACGAAGGTCGGGAGGTCACGATGGGCCGGGCATGTCGCGAGGATACCGGACGACAGTGTGGTAATATCGGTTCTCTTCAAGGACCCCACCGAATAGAGGGGCCCAACGTGCTAGATGGCTTAACCAGGTTGAAGCGGATCTACGAGTATCGAGACGTCTAGGAAATTGGCGACGAGTAGCCCAGAACCAAGTAAAAAGGAGGAAAACTCTCGATACGGCACGAGTCACCACGGCTCTAGGCTGCAGAAGTAAGTAAGTAAGCTTGAATTAGTAGAAATAGGGTGGAGAACGGCTTAAGCAGTGGCGCCTATTTTAATCAGTCGAAGAAAGCAGGCCTTAAACTCCTGAATTTTGATTAATATCGACAATTTCAATGATGGAAACGAAAACTTTGATTGTCTAGCTGTCTTACGAATATAAGAAATACCGTTAATCACAAAGAAATCTGTGAACAATAACCATCCGAAACAAATCGACCTATATTGCAGCCATTCAGGAGCCACTTCGGGTGCTGAAAAAAAACGCCTGCAAAACAGATGGAAACTGCTTAAAATAGGTTCGGGGTGATTGAAATAGTGTCCCTCGATTGGTAACTTCAATTGATTATTGCTAAAGTTTGCTAACTTAGCTTTACAATCTGAAAACAAGTTCTGACAGAGAAAAAGTTAGAGAACAGATTGATATACTTCTGTTTGAATTTCACCCAACACATTTCGAGTATTTCGCCTTAATACACAGGCGGTTTCTAAAGCTGCTTAGAATATGTTCCCTACCCTATATGAGATGAATTTCTACATATCCTAAATTTCAGCTGTATGTATTTTCATCTGTTTTCACTGTGTTGAAGGAAATCAAAAGCTGCCAAATCAGTTTCTGTTTATACGAAAAAATCATAGTAAAAATATTGAATTATTCCGAAATAATTGACATAAATCGACAGCATTGCAGTGGTTACTTAGGTTACCAATTTTGCACGTAAACAACTACAGCGGATATTTAGATAACCTACTACGACGGTCTGTGGCTACGTTCATTCATGATAATGTGATTCATTCATAATTAACAGTGTGAAGAATATGGAGACGTCGTGAGAAGAATAATTGAGTTAAATCACTGCTTCGAGATGAATATAGAAGCGTTGTGAAAAATGGTTTGTTTTACAAAATTCAGGTTAAATCTAGCTAACTTTACTAAATATACAATGCTTGGCGATTCCATAAGAGCACGTAGGCATATTTTATTTATTTGTTCAATGATTTCGTAAAAAATTGGTGTTTTATCCGTGCATTCTTCGTGAATATCGGCTCAATGAGATGAATAATGGAACAATTACCCTATAACGTAAAATTTCACATTTTATACTATATTTATTGCTTCAAATACAACATCAATATTCTAGGACCCAAAGAGTGAATATACCTTCACTGGATTGAATTTGGCAATTTAAGGTTGTTTTCCAGAAACCATAACTTGCAAAGTCGGATTTCAAAATGAAGTATGGAGTTGATTCCCGGCCTCTAAGCATCATCCCGGTCGCTGAAAAACTCACATTGGGTAATGAAACTGGAAGCTACTATCCAAAAATTTAAAATGGCGTCTTAAGTTGATTTTTGGCCTCTGGGTATCATACTGTTCTACAAATTCTCATATTGAATGATATTCCTCCTTGGTTTGGTACACTCGAATTACATAGACTTACTGGTGTTGAACCATTAGAAGCTATGTCAAATAAAATTACCGTAAAACGGGGTATCATTGATCAGCGGGGTAACATCGATCAGTTTTACCCTTCTCATGAATAGTTGAAATAAAACTGCTCCGTGATTACTTTTGCTACATTTGAGTATAACATCTTAGTCTTGTGTCACTCAAGGTCTGAACAATATAGCATTGGTTGAATTTTTTTATTGTTTTGGTGACCAAATTTTAAAATGAATTTGACCGTTATATTTCTTACTCTTAGTAAGGCCGTTACAAATTTTATTTTCATTTTATGTCAACCCCCCCCCCCCCCCCCCTTCAAAAATCTTGAATATTGGAAGGGGAAGAAAAAAAAGTTCAAACCGATTTGTTAATTTTATTGGTTTTCCGACAGCATAAATGCTTTATTTAGCAACAAACAAGTCCAGTGACAGCGAGAGTGTCGTCAAAAGACAAGCGCAATAAATAATAATAATAAAAAACTGTTATTTTTCAACATTTATTTGAGTGCAAGTTACAAACGTCATAACTTGCACGCAAACTTTGATCAAAGATATTTCGTTTTTTTCTCGTCTCGGTAATTTGTATCAGCGTAAGTGCCAAAAAAACTTCATACTAGTCTAATATTAAACATTTCGTATTCATTGACATGTCTTCCAAATTCGTTATTTAATTTTCTCAATCAACTAGAAAAATTTTTATTCAAATTTATTACATTTACAGTTAATTAATTCATATTTGTTAAGAAAGTTCAGTATTATGCTCTAGCCGAGACATCATCCTGGCCTAAGGCAGGATGCGGTCTTCGCTAGAGCATAGAACGTAAGAGGCTAGAGCTGGCCTATTGATACTTCCGTTATTGAAAAGGCCTTGCAAATATGATCAACATACATTTTCTGTACGCACAACATTTTACGACGATTGCTGACTTACAAAATACTTCTAGCACATTTCGCGACCAACGTTTACGTTTTTCATCATCAAAAGGTAAAATTACATATGGCATAAAAATGACTCGCAGTACATACCGCGGCTAGGCGCAAGGACAGGACTATCCTCCGCAGTAAGAGCAGTCAAGGAACGGGAAGTATCTCTAAACATGTTATCGAAGCATTATCTAACATTTTTAGTTCAAAAAGGTTTCAAAACTTTTAAAATTGAAACTGATCAGTTACCCCAAAAAAGGAAAATTGAAACAAGGACGAAAAACAAATGTTTTTAATGTTCAAGATTTTCGAAGGGCTTCAAAAACTAGCTTCTTAAAAAGTGAAAAAAATAATCAATGTTACCCCGTTTTACGGCATAAACAATTTTCGACAAAAATCGTTGCAATCCTCAATTGCTACGATTAGCTCTCTTTATAGCCAATAAGTTAGCAATTAAGTTAGATGTAAGTTTACTTCCCCTTTTCTGACAAGTAGGTTTAAATCCCTACGAATGATAAGTCCTAATTGCGAAAGCAAACAAATCCTAACAATTGAAATTATAAATGTCCAACAGTGTTGAGAAGTCACCATTTGTGATTGGACACAAATACTCATTATTTACTATTATTTATCATAAATACTTAAGCTACTAACAAATCCTCCCCTCAAAAAAATATTGAATGATATTTGGGCCTTTTAGGCTGTTGTTCATCATGGAAAATTTTTCTACTATAAAAAGTTGAATCTAAAATGATATATAATCGAGTCCGACCTATATATGAGTACAGTGACGTTTCACCTGAACAAAAAAAATCGCATCATGTATTTACAACATACAGGGGGTAGACAAAATGATTGAGACAGGCAAAATTTTGTCAATTTTTAAAAAGCCAGAGCTTCACGAAAAACGAATCAATTTTGATGAAACCGGTTTCATTTTACCGGAAAACTATTCTAGTTTTCAAAAATTACTAGGAAATTCGACGGGACCAACGGACACCGGGAATAATCCGGATTTTAGGAGTGTGTGTCAAAATCTGGATTCTTGCCCACTTATAACTTTTTCTGACATCTTGTTTCTTTTTGGTTTATATTTTTCGAATAAACTAGAATTAATTCCGAGTTCATTGGTACCAAAAGGTTAAAAATCTGTCGAAGAACCATCGAGATATGAATAAATTAAGTATAGATGTTGTTTTTGGCAGTTTTTTTCTCTTGTTGCGTACCATTTTCCTTTGCCTTGTAGGAGCTCATGACCACTGCTACCATTAGTGAGATATATTGTGGTAAGACATTACCATTTTCCGTGGGCACCCTGGCAGAACTCAATGAAACTTTGTGGGTGTGTAGGCCTTAGTAAACGAAGCAACTTTGCAAACATTTTTTTTTTTTGAAAATTTATCTGGATTAACATTTGAAAAGGTTTGAAGTATATAAACCTCTTTCTTATAAATCAACATATCTAAATAATGACGAGAGATAGAGAATGATTGACAATGGATAACTTCTAGAACATTATCTGAACTTTTATTTAAAAATATTAAAAAAAAATTGAATTTCAGATCCTACACTGAAAAAATATAATTTTAAAAACAAAAAGTGATTTTAAAAATATCGTTTTTTTGAGATTTTCTTAAAAACGAAGGTTTTAAGATAGACAATTTAGTTGCCTAAAACTCTTCAGAACAAATCACAGTGCAAACTCTTAAAGAAAAAAAGTTTTTCTAATAAAAACTTTTTCGTGTACTATGTACCCAACCGCCAAACACATACATAACACTGTGCTACAAATGAAAAAAAATGCAAGAACTTCTGAAGTGACCTAGTGTAGGTTGAAGGTCTTGTTGAGTATAACATTCGCTCATACTAGAAATTTTCCAAACACCCCCAAAATCTGAAGTTATGGTCAAAATACGGTTTTTTGGACCTCAGCGCATATTATATTTTTTAACTCAGTCATTTATCAACAGATTTTCAATATTTAGGCAGTTTTAGAAAGAAGACAAATAAAGCTTTCAAAATATATATAGGTTTGTTCTGATATCAATGAAACATGCTAAGTTATTTGAGTTTATTTCTAATTTTTTAGACTTTTTCACGCAATTTTTCAATTTAATTTTAAATTTGCCGTCTATTTTTGTAAGAAGCATACCACAAATACAGTATAATTTTGAAAGTATATTCAATTTCGAATCGATTGAAAGTAGTATTGTGAAAATCGGTTGATATTTGGCTAAGTTATTTATTTTTTAAGAAAACCAGAATTTTAGGCTTTTATCGCAAAATTATTTCACGGAGCTACAAATGATGAAAAAATGCAAGAACTTTTGATGTGACTTAGCGTGGGTTGTAGCTTTAGTCAAGTGTTACTTGCGCGTTTACTTGAAGTTTTTCAAATACCCCGAAAATTATAAGTTATGTTCAAACCCTGCTTTTTACCTTAGCTCACATTTTTATTTTCAATACGGTTATTTTTCAACCGATTTTTTATGTTATGGCTGTTTTGGGAAGGCGAAAAATGGAGCATTTGAAACATATAAATATGTCTAAAAAGTTTACCTATATGTGATGAATAGTTTCAAAATAAATATGATATGATATTTTCAAATTTTTCCAAATTAATTCGCAATTTTTCACACATGATGGAGCTTCAATTGCTGTAAAATTTGGAAAGTTCTTTTTAGTACCAAACGAAAACAATAGGTGTTGTTAATGAAAATATGTTATAATTATGCTGAGAAATGATTTGATGAAATCTAAGTATATGGTGGAAAACATCAAGTCATATCTCAGCCAAATTATAACAGATTTTCATGAACAACACTCACTGTTTCCGTTTGGCACTAAATGTATTTTTTAAATTCTACAGCAATTAAAGCTCGTTCATTACAAAAATGTGTGAAAAATTGCGAATAAATTTGGAAAATTTGAAAATAACATAATTGGTAGTTTGGTTGAACTATCTTTTTTACTTTAAAACTATTCATCACATATAGGTAAAATTTGAAAAAAAAAATCATCTTATTTTATATAACACAAATCATCTTATTTTATTTAAAACTATTCAGACATATTTATATGTTATATGTTTCAAGAGTTCTATTTTTTGCCTTTCCAAAACAGCCATAATATGAAAAATCGGTTGAAAAATAACCGAATTGAACATAAAAATGTGAGCTAAGGTAAAAAACAGGACTTTTAACATAACTAATAATTTTCGGGGTATTTGAAAAACTTCAAGTAAACGCGCAAGTAACACATGACTAAAGCTACAACCCATACTAAGTCACATCAAAAGTTCTTGCATTTTTTCATCCTTTGTAGCTCCGTGAAATAATTTTGCGATAGAAGCCAAAAATTCTGGTTTTCTTAAAAAATATATAACTTAGCCAAATATCAACCGATTTTCACAATACTACTTTCAATCGATTCGAAATTGAATATACTTTCAAAGTTTTAGTGTATTTGTGGTATGTTTCTTACAAATATAGACGGCAAATTTAAAATTAAATTGAAAAATTGCTTGAAAAAGTTCAGAAAATTAGATTAAACTCAAATAACTCAACATGTTCTATTGATATTGGTAAAAACCTGTATATATTTTGAAAGCTCTCTTTGTCTTCTTTCTAAAACTGCCTAAATATTGAAAATCGGTTGATAAATGACTGAGTTAAAAAATATAATATGCGCTGAGGTCCAAAAAACCGTATTTTGACCCTAACTCCAGATTTTGGGGGTGTTTGGAAAATTTCTAGTATGAGCGAATGTTATACTCAACAAGACCTACAACCTACACTAGGTCACTTCAGAAGTTCTAAATCGCTGTAGCACAGTGCAATTAATTGATATCTCGATGGTTTCTCGATGGATTTTCAACCTTTGGGTACCACTGAACTCGGAATAAATTCTAGTTTATTGTTAACATATAAACCTAAAAGTAACAAGATGTCAGAAAAAGTTATAAAAAAGTTATCTGGAAGACGGCTGGTTCCTGGGTAACAGGAACCAGCCAGCTTCCAGATGACTACTCCTGGTTGCATGAATACATCCTAAAATGGTCAACTTTTGCCAAATCTGGGTATTTCGATGGCGACATTTTGTTCACAACCGCGTAAAGTGACCAGATATCATACAATATGAGTATTTGCAGAAGCGGTATGATACCTATACAATTTAAACATACTTTTATACGAAACAATTCAATACATAACGGTTGAAACAAAAGTCCTACCAACCTATAGGGCAGCTAAACCATTTATTTGACACTTAGATTATCGTTTCTATTCACAGTGTTTTAACCACATGTTCAATCATTATAAAATTCATTAGTTAATCCTTAACTAGCCCGTTTGTTTGACACAAATACCAATACCAATTTGAACAATTAAAATCGGGTGTGTAGTTTGTGAGATGATGAAGTTTCGTGATTTCCTCATTTTAATACATTATAGATAAAGTTACAGTCCGATTACAATGAAATTCAACAGGGTGTTATGAGGCAACTAGAATTTTCATTTGACACTAATTTTGTGAAAATTGGCTCAGCCATCTCTGAGAAAAGTAAGTGAGTTTAAGTAGTCTTCAGAATATGTTCAATAGTCCGATTGCAAAAAAATCAATAGAGTCTTATGGGGCAACCATACCTTCCATATGACACTGATTTCATAAAACTCGGTCCAACCATCTCTGAGAAACATGAGTGATCTTAAATAGTCTTCAGAACACGTTTCTTTCCATAACTTTTGAACCACATGTTCAATCTTTATAAAATTTAAAAGTTAAGGGTTTTCAGGTAGCCCGTTCGTTTAAAATTTTGTTCAAATCGGTTGTGTAGTTTCTGAGATAATGGTGTTTTGTCTGCGCTTGTTAAACTAATGAAGGAGAAAAGGAGTGCTTTGAAACGCATGCGTCGCTCATCGTCTCATGAAAATGTATCGAAGTACAAAGAAGTATGCGAACGTTTAAAGCAGTTCACAGGGAAGCGTATCAAGTGTATATGTCCGATATTCAAAACAGCTTGAAAAGTAACCCAAAATCGTTCTGGAAATTCATAAAAGGCAGGAGAAAGAATTCTGGTGTTCCAGAAATCGTGAAATACAACGGTGTCGCTTCTAATGATGCTCAATCATCGACGGATCTCCTTGCGGCGTACTTTAAGCCTGTAGTACACTCTTTGACCGAGCGTCAAATACTTGTCACTTTTTGACAGATAAAAATTTGGTCAAAGATAATTATTTGTCACTCTCCAATTTTTACATGGGGCAAACACGGGCAAACAACAACCATGATGTTAAATAAATTTGACCATTATGTCAGAAGGTCAAATATTTGACCATTAGACAAAGAGTGTACTACAGGCTTTAAAAGCGTGTTTACCGAGAATACCGATGAAAATAGGATAGTTGATAGTATAGTTGATTGTATTTATACAGACATGAGCAAAGCCTTCGATGCTGTTAGTATTGTTAGTATATTAAGGGCAGTAGCAGATGCAGGGATTCGTGGCTCACTCTACAATTGGCTCAAGTCGCATCTTGAACGTAGAGTGCAGTTTTTGAAGATCCGAGAAGTAAACCGAACTCGTTAATTGTCCAGTCAGGAGTACCACAAGGCAGTCATCTAGGCCCATTGCAGTTCGTGCTTTTGATGAATAAACTGCCTGATGTGATCTGCCATGCAAACGTTTTGATTTACGCAGATGATGTGAAATTGTTCCTACCTATCAACCAACATAATGACGACTGCCAAAGATTGCAGAGTGATTTAGAAATATTCGGAGAATTTCGTGCTAGTTGCGGACTACATGTGAACGCGAGCAAATGCTCAGTACTGACACTCACCAGGAAAGCTCACCCCGTATTGTACAATTATGCTTATTCAGATAATGTTGTA
Source organism: Wyeomyia smithii (assembly GCF_029784165.1). Lineage (NCBI taxonomy): Eukaryota > Metazoa > Arthropoda > Insecta > Diptera > Culicidae > Wyeomyia > Wyeomyia smithii. Next base: position 160,726,477 of record NC_073695.1, on the reverse strand, counting down.
CCACGTGCTGAATATGTTCGTGATTTAGGCGTAACCTTCGACTTTACACTGTCTTTCACAAAACACATTGACCATGTAATCGTGGATAGCTTGAAACTTTTCTTTCTCGTCAGGAGGTATAGCCGAGACCTTGATGATCCTTATGCAATACTAGCAATCTACAAAGGACTTGTTAGAAGTAAACTTGATTTCACCAGTGGCGTTTGGCGGCCTTACTACGTAACTTACATACAGCGAATTGAAGTTTGCTCTTAGGAATCTCGGGTGGAATGGAGAACTACCCTCTTTCAAGATCTGTGCTCTCTGGTGAACCTTGACACGATTAACTCACGACACAAGATAAATGACATCATCTTTTACACGAACATTTTATCCGGAAGTAGTGACAGCCAACCTCTTGCTGACAGATTGATCTTTAACAACAGCCAAGTCACGCTTCGACAACGAAGAACGTTCGACCCTCCTTTCCGATCCAGAAACTATTCGCAGAATGAGCCAACTACTCGATTTATGAATACCTTGAAACATAGGCTTAGTTTAGTAACAACTGTATTAGTGTTTTGTTCATACGTCTGCGCCAAACACCATTTTCTAGTTTGCCGCCAAGGATTGAACGCAAAATCCTACGCTCAAAAACACCAAGAGCTCGCCGATCAGCCTTTTTCAGCGTCCATGATTCATGGCCGTAGAGAGCCACCGGAAGAATCAGTGTTTTATAGAGTACAAGTTTAGTACGGATTTGCAGACTGCGGGACCTTAGCTGGTTACGTAATCCGTAAAAGGCCCTGTTTACGGCTGATATCCGACTCTTTATCTCACGGCTAACCTCGTTGTCACATGTCACTAATGTTCCCAGGTAAATGAATTCGTCAACTACTTTAAATGTTTCCCCCTCTAGCACCACCGCAGCACCAACCTCCGACGGACTACCACGCACTCTGCCAGCCACCATGTATTTCGTTTTGGCAGAGTTTATGACAAGCCCTAATCTCGCAGCTTCCCTCCTGACAGGTCCGAAGGCCTCGTCCACAGCTCTACGGTTGATACCTATGATGTCGATATCGTCCGCAAAACAGAGAAGCATGTGCTACTTCGTAATGATGGTGCTGCTTCTCTGCACACCAGCCCTCCGTAGAGCACCTTCCAATGCGATGTTGAACAATAAGTTCGACAGCCCGTCACCCTGCTTCAAACCATCTAACGTCACAAAAGAGTCCGATATCTCACCGGCAATCCTGACGCTTGATGTAGAACCTTCAAGGGTGGCACGTATTAGCCTAATCAGCTTTGTTAGGAAGCCATGTTCGAGCATAATCTGCCATAACTCATTTCTCTTAACTGAATCGTACGCTGCCCTGAAGTCTATGAACAGATGGTGCGTCTGCAAGTTGAATTCTCGAAATTTATCGAGGATTTGTCGCAAAGTAAACATTTGGTCCTTCGTGGAGCGTCCCCCTCGAAAACCGCATTGGTACTCGCCAACAAAGGTCTCCTGCAACGGCCTCAGCCTGTGGAACAGGATGCGGGAGAGAATTTTGTACACGGTATTGAGAAGAGTTATGCCCCGATAATTGCTACAGCCCGATGGCGATGACCTTTTTTGTAGATCGGGCATATGAGACCCTCCAAACAGTCCGAAGGCAATTCTTCATCAGACCACACTCTCAGCATGATCCGATGGACGGCACGATACAGCGTTCACTGCTTTCTTCACCTCGTAGATGGATGGTGGATCCACAGCTTGACTAGTCTACGTAATTTTATTAATCTTCTAATTATATTTATGTATGTAACTAACCAGTATAAGTGTATCGTGAAACTTATTATAAAGAATGGATTGTGAAATATTTTTTTTATTAGGAATGGGTAACGGGCTTTCAGCCTATGTTCGAATTTCAAATAAAAATAAAAATTGTGATTCTTACATTTTGATACATAACCTTTAAACTGAAAATCCGATTACAATAAAATTGATTAGGGTCTTATGGGGTAACTAGACCTTTCATTTGAGAATAATTTTGTGAAAATCGGTACAGCCATCTCTGAGAAAATCGAGTGAGATTGAAAAGTTGCACATACATACATACACACACACTTGGACCATTTTTATACCTTCGGTTTTGCCAGTGGTTGCTATATTTTTCTAGAAGAAAGGCAAAAATGAAGAGGCCACAAATAATATGATTTCAAATTTATCTCAAATATAGCTGACTACGACTCTAAGAACCAGAATACAGTCAGGTTTTGTTACGCGGTTTTTTATACGCGGATTTTTTTACGAGGTTTTCTTACGCGGATTTGCAAATTAACGCGGTTTTTTACGCGGATTTTTGAATTAACGCGTTTTTACGCGGATTTTTGAATTAATGCGGTTTTTTACGCGATACAGCGCTAATTCGAAAAATTTGTTCGTGAATTTTCGAATTAACGCAAGTTTGGGACCAGAAACGTCAGAGTGTTTATTTAGTGGAAGACTTAGTAAAAAAAAACCATCCGCTTTCCGAACAATCTGGAATTACCGTCGAAGAGGACAATTTTAAATACTGGTCCTAGAGCGTCTCGGTTTTTTTCTAAAGTCCTTCTTGCTGCTTACTTAACGCGAATTTTCGAATTAACGTTGTTTATTACGCGAATTTTCGAATTGACGCGGTTTTTTTTATCACCCGCGTAAAAAAAAACCTGACTGTATCTGTAGACATTTTTTTGATAAGCCAATGTATTTTGGGTAATTTTGCATTTTTTTTCTGGAAAACAGCGGGTCCACGTTGACATCATCATCACCCCTTCTCCCACTTACCCCTTGGACAAGTGTGGACATTAGCGTACCCCATCCCCCACTCCCCTCTAAAGTTTTCTTAAATCATTTTAGAAAGAGTATTTCTTTAGACTGTGTATCATCATTTTAGTATCCTTACGATAAAACCCGAAAACACTTAAGGAAGACATAAAAAAATACTTTTCGAACTTAAATTCAAAACAACTCGAAAACCTATGCATTAAGAATTTAACTATCGAGAGCTTTCTAATTTCGAATGACTGTCGGAATCTTTTAAAAACTTTAGAATACAAAAATTTTTAAAAATGTTGAAATTTAACATTTTTGAAATAATCTTTCATAAAAAAATGATTTTCATTTCTCCATTCTGTGAATATTGTGAATATTGCAAAAAAAAATTACCAATATTGAAAAACAGCAACAAGCAGATTAGTAGGATAATGCGTTATGTCCATCAACGGAGCAGTCGCCAATTCTTTCGTTGTGTGATGTCCGCTTAAAGTGCTTGATGGAGACGGAGGTGAGCTAGATTCTGCTTGTGTAGTAGCTAGTGTTGTGATAAAATTTCTGTTTAAGTGTACTGCCTCATACAACGCCAGCAAAAGAGCAATGTTTTGTCTGAAAATAAAAGTAAAAAACAATAATACAGTAATGTATAAAATCAAATATTTGTTTTACCTTATGTGATGCATTCGCTCATCTGTTTCATCGGATAAAAACATATTTCCTACCATTGATGAAATAGACGTTATCCAAGAATTAGCTTGACCAGGAATGTTGTTGATTGTCGGTTGTCTTATGAATTCGAACAGAGATGCGGAAATTATTTGACCGAATCTGAAAAAGAATTAGCTGAATAAATGTTGTAATTTTACGGACCGGATCGATTTTCTTGAAGTTTTCCAAATAAAACAAACAAGTGTTACACGCCACGATATACCACCACGAAAGTTGTTCAATACAACATTGATCAGTAGTTATATTCATCATCTAAAAAAGTAAAGCCTAGTTACTACAATTCCGTTTCGAAATTTGACCTTCTGGTTTTCTTCGACACAAACTTCGCAACCAACTGTTATAGTTATAGGAAACAGGACAATTGCAGGGTTAGCGCTACGATCCTATTGACACTAACAATCTCTCTCCCGAGCCGGGATTCGAACACACGACGACTGGCTGGGAGACGTGGCCGAAATTCGTACGAACTGGACAACAACGTTATATGAAGCACTGGACTTGCAACTATAATGTAATGAACAAGTCATCAAATAAAACTTTTTCAAGATTCACGTGTCCATCAAACTTAACCCTCGAAAACCTTGGACAATCGACCGGACCGGAAATCTGCTCCTCGTCCATATCGACGCTATGCTGGGCTTATCCGCAACACAGTTACCGTTTTCAGAAAAGATGCGGTATGGATCCAATACGATGGCGATGTCCAACAACAATTCAGACACTGCTTGGTATAGTAACGGCTGTGTCACATAGCAATTGTTCAGGTTAAGCTGGGTCATCTCTACGCGACCTAGTAGTTGGTTTACCGGCTGGGCACCCTAAGCCTCCCATAAAATGTTTGGCGTCCCGGTACACAGCAAGCACACCCACAGTCTTCAGCTTTACAGCCTGCACCACTGCATCACCAATATAACTGGCCACTAGAGGGTCTCTTGCTGGTCCAAGACTTATGACCCCTAACGAAGCACCTGAAGCAAACGTCTGGCTGCTATAGCATACTCAAGGGACAACCGACCAGCTAATCTTAAGTTTGGCTACCTTCAAGGTAAGGTTGCCATTTGCCGATTGAAATGATTGAGACCTTACTGGCATCGGTCTCAATGGCCCTGAAAGTGGGTTTATGAGCTTGTTCCGAGAGATTATGCGCTAGTGACAATATGATTCCGTGGAGTGACGTCTACCCAAGACTAAGGGCGTGGTTGCGCCATTAGGTCATTAGCCATTATCATTAGGGGAATCTCTTCATGCCACGAGCTATGTCATAGGCCTCCGGATATCTAGTCACGTCCGACGTTCTAATCTTTTAGACACATACCAGAGATGGTCGGCCAACCTTTCGAACACCAAAAACGTGATTGACGGCAGTCACACGACCCGCACGTCAAAAAGTGGGTTAAGAATGAGAAACTATGACAGTAACCCCCGGACTGCATGTAGAGGTGTCTAGATCACTACCTCTTCTTTGAGAGAAGAAGTAACTAACGAAGGCCGGAAAACAACCGGGCGATTCATCGGCATATAGACCAAACTAATAATAAAATAAATAATGAAAATAATGATTTTTCTCATTTTCTTCATTGTCAAACGGTCTTAACCGTTTGGTCGCGAGTAATTGCAGCTAAACTCTTCTGAAATTATTAGTAGACACCTGAAACTTGAATAAATACTACAAGGTATACAGCCCTAGGGTTGTATGAAATGGTGACGTGGGACTAAACACTGTACCATGGAACGGGGTTAAATTGATCAATTTTTAAACAATTTCCAATTAACTAGCTTCATGTACATTTTTCCCGAAATAGTATAATTTTAAAACAAATACTGATATGTGCTCCAGTAAACCTCTATGGCTATTGGTGAAATTTTCTATCGTCTACTTCATGAAATAAATTCGATAAATCTATAAGGTACTATGAGCTAAATTGGGGTGAAAGTGATCACCATTGAAATCCATACATTCTTTTGGCAATGTATTTTTTTCGATATGCTAAAGATAAATGATGATTTCTGTACTGAAAAATATCATTTACAGCTAGTTTGGAAACGAAAATAACGATATTTCAGATTATTCAGTTTATTTTGGTTCACGAGCTGCTTGTTGCTAAATTTGCTCTTATTTGATCGTCGTTAGACCGATTTCAATTCGGTTTGTTGCAAAAGCTTGAGCTTGAGCTTGATTGATCACCACCGGTTGCCCACTTCGTTACTGACCAGGATCGACCGGAATTGCACATGGAGTTTATCAATTATTGCTTGGGATTTTTAGCTATTCGATGTGCATCTCCAATGATCCCTGCATGCTGATCAGTACCGACGCCTGCCGGTCCAGAAGGTAGATTAAAGAAAGGAAGGAAAGGAAAGTTAGTTCGATACTTGTTGCTACTAGAGAGCCGGATATACTCCTGCACACTCTACAAGCATCACGGGTATGGAGGAGATTTGTGTTAGTGTGTTTGTCGCATTCCTTTTCGAAATTTCACCGTATGTAGTATCGCGATTCTAATTCTATCGACTGCGAGAGAACGACGACGCGCGCGTTCTTCTACCCAAAAAACCAATCTCAGAGACGTACAAATGTTATTTCATTACGAGAACGGAGTGGAGGGGGGTATGTGTGTATCGCGGTTCTATCGATGCAAGAGCAAAGTTATTTTAGAAGCATAGAAATGTTCTCTATCGCTAGGTGAATTCTAGGGAGTGGTGATGGTGGTGATGAGGAGCCTGAGAATTAACCCATGCTTAAGTCCTTTGATAATTAAAAATGGCCTGCTTCTATAACAAGATTCGAACTCACGACCATCTGCTTATCAAGGCGGACTCTGTAACCTTGTGGCTACCAGCTCCCCTATTCAATTCGGTTTGTTGCAAAAGCTCAAAAACTAGCTCTGAAATTAAAATCTTTTTGGTTTCCTGCGAATTCATCAGTATTTCTTTAATGGTATGGAATGATCATTGTTGAAAATAACATTTTTTGAGCTTTTATCGAACTTTACTCACTTCTCCAAATACAACGTAATTAATCCTCAACTAAGATTACTTTAAGTAAATTCAATACTTTTTTTTGTTATTTGGAAACTTTTTTGATCAAATTTGATTGAGTTTTGACTGAGTTATAAGAATTTTTCGAAAATATGAATAATTGCACCGGGCATGCAAGAGTTAACTTTAACAGGTATGTGAATCATGCAAAAGTTGCGTTTAAAGACTCGTTAACATTGCCTAGTGTTGTAAGAGTAATATCTTTTGATTAGTATTTTTATCACGAATTTTCAGGTGATCAATTTCACCCTACTGATCAATTTCACCCCATTCCACGGTAATTAGAGGATTTTTTGTTACAAAATATACAGAGTCTGCAGACAGAATCAATGTGTTTGCTCAGCGACTGTATGTATTTTTATTGTCAGCCTCCCCTGAAAATGGGGTGGTCGGTATTACCGACATTTCGAAAAACCGGTATTTCGGTATTCATAAAAATAAAAACCGGTAAAACCGGTAAAAACCCGGTATTTTCATTTTTTTTCGGATTTATGCAAACCAGGGGCGACTCGTGTTCTTTTAACCTACTTGTTCAACTACAAAAGTCTGAAAATCATAGTTTGGGGAAGTGATGACAATCATGTCCGCAAAAAACGCAAGTTATTCTCACTATACTATTTAAAATAAAACTAAAATGATTTGTGATTTTGAATTTATTTTTTGCTCAGCGTCTCAGGTTGCATTTATGGACGTGTCACTGCATAACTATGGTTTTGCATTTATGAGTACATATGCTTTATTACGATCCAGATTTTTTTTGTAAGATTTAGACCATTGCACATAGGAGTACGTAGAACAAAAACTTGGCCAAAAATTTTTTAATGAGTTTTCAGATAGCAAATCTAGAGGAACATTTCAAAAGGTCTATCTGCTTTGATCGATTTTTTGATCGGTCACTTTCATTCAATCACCGCAACTTATTAAACATCTTTTTTGGCACGTTATTTGCACAAGTAGATAGCGGAGGGATTACTCTAGCATCTGAACAAAAAACACGCTTGGGAGAGTTACTTAAGCTTAACATTTCCAAAATGAAAAGACGTTTCGGAAAAACGATGAAAGCAGATAGGACCTTTTGAAATGTTTATCATTTACATTTCTAATGTGTTTTCAAATGGTTTTATCTCTATTAAACTTTATATTTAGACATAAAAACTTATTATTAACAAGTTTTCGTCAAGTTAGATCACCATCACTCTGAAATTCGACACAAATATAGTAAGAGTACAAATATAGGAAGAGCTTGTTCTGGTGAATACTTTTTTGCCAATAATTGATTCTGCGTTTTTAAAGCGTTTTTTAAATCACTCGCTTCAAAAGGATATGAATATTTTGGAAACCACAGTGCTTCCAGAAGATCATTGAGTCATGTTAACTGCGTAACTCAGCTCATCCAATGGTACATTTTCTCTTAGCATTTGCGTTTTGATGAATGTGAAGCTTCCGACCAACTTTACAATTTCATGATTAAGCTATACCAATTTTGTCATATTTCGAAACTGTCGATTGTATTTGAACTAAAGCGACTTCGTTGACGCTCAAGAATCACTTTAAAGTTATAATAACATGAGTAGAAGTTTATATTTTTCGTAGAACATTTTGTGACTTATTCATGGGCTCTAACTAATACCAAGGTTATGATAGTTACTGTCGTTTGTAAACAATTCAGAAAATTTCAAGATGGGCTGCAAACAATGTAGTAAGTATCAGAGAATGCAAAAAGGATCAATAGCACGAGGAACACTTAAATTATTTTTTTCTTTTTTTGGCCAGCTTTTTGACTGAAATGTTCCTATGTGCACTGCGACCATTGTTTTGATCTCTTGTGGTATACGATCCAGATACATTTAACAGTGTTTGGAAAATTTCAATGAATGAATCGTGTGATATGATTACGAAGAACATAATTTCGAAACTCATAGGAACAAAAACAACAGATTTTTATTTCAATTTTCTTTCACATCGCCAAACATAGTTTTAAGCTAGTGAATAATTTCAAAATTCTTAGAGAAACTGAAACTGTTGAGAAGAGTAAATGAATGAAGAAGAAAATAAAATGATGATCAGACAAGAATCGAAAGGAACCGAAGGTAAATACTTCTCTATTTGGATCTGTCTGTTTGAACAGTTCGTCCAAATTCAGTTGAACCTGAGAAAATATTTTTCTCCGCTAGAAATATGGCTAATAAAATCCACTGCGGTATGGGCGACGAAGCTTTGACCATGCTATAGCTATTTAAATGTAATTTTTCAAGGGACAGTAATTTCAAGGATGAAATTCTTCATTGATTGATTATTTCATCCTGTAAACACTTTGTATCAGGAGCAACTTGTCCATAACTAGGTCAACCTGTGCAATGCACACGAAGATGCCAAACAAAAAATAAATTCCTAATCCAAATTTATATTTTTATCTTATGATTTTAGTTTTACCTTGAAATAGCACAAAACGAATAATGACTTGCGTTTTTTCGCGACCATGATTGTGATTGCTGCCTCAAACTATGATTTTCAGAATTTGTAGTTGACTAGTAGGTTCGAAACTCACTAGTTGCCCCTGTAAGTATGAGTGTGTATAGAGATTAGCTGTTTTACTTAGAAAATAAATGGGTCTCCTACGAAAGGCAGAAAATCAAAAGGCAGAATCACGAAAGGCAGAATTACGAAAAGCAGAATTACGGAAGGCAGAATATTTCATAATGCAGAATAACGAATGGCAGAATCTCAAAGAGCACGAATGGCAGAACCAAAAAATGGTCTATTTTCTTTTTGACAACACACACTCGCGGCCTTTGGCCGACTCTATTGTCCAAGTGTATGCTGACCTTACTCGCTACCGCTCGTTCGGACTTAACTAAGGAAAAGAAAAGCTGTTTGAATAATTCTAGAAAACCGGTAGATCAGTTGTTTGTATGCGAGAGGCCGCCGCTTCCAACGGCGGGTCGGCGGCCGGCTCGGACCGCGAAAACCACGGCGGCTTTGTGCCGCCTCGGTTCCTTGTCCTCGATTATGCGTCTTCGCCGCATAAATTGTTTTATGTTAATTATAACCAACAAGCCGCTGAGACTAGTGTAAGTTATATCTAACATCGAAAAATTACTCTCCGCGATGCCGTGAGAGTCCTTAGGACCTGAGCCAAACCAGTTGGCGCGTTTCGGATCTAATAATTAGGCTTGATTTGCACCTCCATCGAAACTGGTTATCAAATAATAAATGTAGAGTAACAGCTTTGCTACCGTGACCAGGATTCGCACTTGGCTATCGTGAGTCAGGTTCTGCTACCAGTGATTCTGCCGTTCGTGCCCTTCCAAATTCTGCCTTTTGAAATATTCTGCCTTTTGTGTACGGTCATAGAGTTCTGCCTTTCATGATTCTGCCTTTCGTGCTTCTGCCTTTCGTGATTCTGCCTTCTGTGGCGAACCCGATATGTTCAATGTTGCTTTTGTGTAAATGTATTTATTATATACACCGTCATATGATTTTTAACGCCTACCTAAGTTGGTAGCATTCATTAGCCCTACAATGATTTATGAAAATTGTGACAAGTGTTTTTTTTTCAATTTTAGGAAAAATACCGAAAATACCGGTTTTTCGCCTCTCCAATACCGGTATTTCGGTATTGAAAAAAATATCGGTTTTACCGGTAAACCACCCTACCTGGAAATCAATTTTTGAAATATATTCAACAACACTCGAAAGTATATCGTTTATATTTGGCGATATTATGCCTGTAGTATTTCAAATTAAATTTTTTTGATTGTCCTGTTAGGTCAAAAATTATTTCTTCCAGACAGCGTAGGTATTCAAAACAACCTATTGTCAAAAATATTCATGTGGCTAATCAAAAAATTTTAAATACTGTTCAGGCATCACCAGCATTTCCTGTAACTAGTGTGTCTGTAGGGCGCCAATCATCGTATGGAAAAAAGTGACCAGAAAATTTCAATATAAAACCCTATACAAAATGTTCACCTGCTCGAAAAAACACCCTGTGTAAAATTTCAGCTCAATCGGACATAAAATGGGGTGGTGCAAAGCGATTGAAAACCCGTTAAATCACCCAAGGGGGGGGGGGGGGGGGTGGTTACGTGAAATTTCGGTTTTCGAATTTTTTTTGTTGATGCTAAATGACTTAAAATTGCATGAAACGTCGAGAATTGGTGTCATCTGAAATTTTTTTTTTTGCAAAAATCTGCTCTCTGGGACTTAGTCAATATGGGACTTAGTGGGACTTTTTCAATCGTGGAAAGCGGAGTTCAAAATTTTTAGATTTTATCTTTTGAAATTGATCACTAGTCTCTTGAAACAGCATGTATAATGATATACACTATAACTAGCATCGAATACATTATGTTTCATTAGAGTGGTTCATTTATTCGACATAGGGTGGTTCATAATATTGTGTAAAAATGAGTATAAAATGAAAAAAATCACTTTTCCCTGAATACCAATAGAAAAATTCCTGAAAATATAATATTTGTTATATCATTGTCGTTAGGGTGGCAATGTTGAATTGGAAAAATTAATGTAAAATAGCAAGATATTACAAAACAAATTTACAAAATGTATCAAAAAACTACTCTGTGCAAAAAAAATTATCTCAACCAAAAATAAGATTGGGTCTCCCGGAAAATGTTGAATGCTTTCATGTCATTTGCAAAATCACACATGGAGGTACATGGAATTCGAATATTTGAAAAATGTTTTCCATTACAAATGTCCTAAAAGTTTATGAAACGGTGGAAACTGATGGAATATGTTTTATTTTATTTTGTTTGAAAAATCTACTTTCTAAGACTATTGTACTTGTTTTTCCGAATGTTGTACCAGACAATTTATTCGTTTTATTTACCACAATAATGTCCTTTGCCAACACTTGATTGAACACACAGTGCTCTGGCTTATATAATCGGACAAAAGACTGTATCGTTGTTTTTCAGTGATAATGAGAGTATAGGGATCTCAATCAGATACGCAACTCAATTGACTCGTTGTTTCTGGGTTTGCGTCGTTTTGACAGTTCGACCATATAGTTTACATCATCAGAACGTGAACGTGCCCATTGGCTGAAACTTTGTATAAACGCTTTTATAGGCAAAAGATGCTGTTGCGTTTGCAACGAATAGAAAGCGAGTTCCGAAAATTTATAACTGATTTATTATTGTCGAGTTAAAGTTTCCTGTAAATGAACAGGATGAAGTATGTGATCTAATATATAAGTTTTTATATCACTCACGTTTTGTGGCTTTTGTGCTCGCTTAACCCGAATTACAATATGTCGATTGAATTAATTTTCCTACAAAGAGTTTACAGCTAAATTTAATTTAGGTAGAATTTCAGTTTACCTTACTTTTGAATTAATTATTAACAACTAAGATTAGGTACATTTATATATTTAACCACTATGGACAAAGTAGGTATGTAGCGATGAATTTCGCACGTGCGCACTGGTCGGCGATCTCCAAGTAAAAGGCAGTTTTATACTTTGGAGTAGATCTCCTTCTTACTTCAGCATCCGATGACTGATCTGCGTTATCTGTCGCGGTCGGCATGTCGACTTGAATGTGCGCTCACTGACGAGGGGCGTTCGCAACAGTCCCCCTCAGTAGTTGGACCCTGGTCCGGCTTACTTATGTTTGGCCCGATGTCAAGCACCGCCAGTTTCACCGCAGGTCTTTCGTGAATCCCAGCCGCGGTTTGAACCGTTGCTGAGCGCACTTGGCCATCTTTCGACATCTTCACTGCGACAATCCTTCCTTTCGGCCAGCAGTTCCTCGGGAAGTTGGGGTCGACGACGATGACAATATCTCCAACAGCAATAGGTTTTACCGCGCTAAACCACTTTCCCCGGCGTGTAATTATGGGAGTATACTCGTGCACCCAGCGCTTCCAAAAATAGTTTGCCAGTATTTGCGATGTTTTCCACGAGTGCTGCAAAGCCAAACCGCTATCGTCGTACGGCACCAAAGGTTTAGAACCGTTCGATGATCCAACCAAAAAATGGTTCGGTGTTAGAGCGGGAGACGATTCACCGTCAACGGGAACATGCGTCAAGGGTCTGCTATTCACGATGTTTTCGATTTCTGCCATAAGGTTCCTAAGGACTTCGTCGGATAGCAAGCGTTTCGGTTTAATTTCTTCTAGGATCTTTTTAACCGTCTGTATCATCCTCTCCCACATGCCTCCCATATGCGGGGATGCCGGGGGGTTGAAGATCCATGAAGTAGACGTCGTAGTGAACTCACGAACAACTTTGTCGCTGTCGACTTGATCCAAAGCTGTTTTGAGCTCCTTCGACGCTCCCACCAAATTGGTACCTCGATCGCTTATTATTTTCAGTGGTGTTCCTCGTCTAGAAAAACAGTTACGGAGAGCCATTATGCACGAATCTGTGGAGAGGGTATGGGCTATCTCGATGTAAATTCCCCGTGTCGTTAAGCAAGTAACCAGTACACCGTAACGCTTCTCAGTACGTCGCCCAATGACGACTTGGTACGGGCCGAAATAATCTACCCCTATGTAAGAAAACGGCCTAACAAAGGCCGCTAACCGCTCTTTCGGTAGGTTTGCCATTTTGGGAGGGTCAGGTTCAGCACGACGGATTTTACAACGGATACACTCTCTACGAACTCTATCGCATTCCACACGCACTCTTGGAATTTCGAATTTCCTCCGAGCCTCATTTACGAGTGTTTCATTGCATTGATGATGATACCTCTCATGGAGATCTTGAAGCACTAGTTTTGTAAGAGGATGACGTCTCGGTAGCACAATCGGAAATTGTGTTTTCTCGTCAGCAAAATCACAAATATCAATGCGGCCTTGTATACGCATTACTCCAGCGTCGTCGAGAAACGGGCTAAGTTTTCGTAAGTAGCTGGTTTTCGGAAAATTTAGCTTACCCGCAGAAAGCAAAGACATTTCCTCTTGGTAGCATTCCCATTGAGCGCGCTTATATAGAAAATTACTCGCTGCAAGCAGTTCTTGGCTTGTTAGCGGTCCTCGCGGCAAGAACTCACCTTTCCGTTTTCGTTTGATATTGGCAGGGAAACGTTGCGTCAGAGCGGTAAGTCGTTGTAAACGGCCCCAATCGGAGTAGTTCTGTGGACACAAGATTCCTCCGGGCACCTGGACGTGATGATGCAGCACGCTTGGCCTGAGCTCTTCGTTTGTTTCTTCTTTGATCGATGCCTCTGGCCATTCCGATCTCGGTTTCGATAAGAAAGGAGGTCCCGCAAACCATCGGCAGTTAATATCAAAGCTTGGTAGCCCATCCCATTTCGTGCCTTCATCGGCAACATTTAGTTTCCCACGAATCCATTTCCATTCTTCGACATCTGTGATTTCTAGAATCTCCCCAACGCGGAAGGCAACGAACTGGGAATATTTTCGGTGATCTGACTTTAGCCAGCACATTACGTCACGAGCATCTGTCCAAAAAAACCTCCTATCAATCTTAACCGTATGTCCATCCATAACGGTTTTTGCTAAACGGGCACCAATTTTCGCCGCTTCGAGTTCAAGCCGAGGGATGGATACAAATTTAATAGGTGCTACTCTGCATTTCGAACCGACTAACGAACAACAAATTTTATCTCCCTCAACGAACCGCAAGTAACAAACTGCTGCGTAACCGAGTTCGCTGGCATCCACAAACGTATGCAACTCGATTGTACGTTGCTCATTAACCGAAGGAGATGCATGGTAGCAACGAGGAATTCGCACGGATTCAACCTTCACCAAAAGCTGCAGCCAATTCCGCCACTTTACTAACTGTTTGTCGCCAATCTCGTCATCCCATAAAGTTCCTCCATATTTCCTGGAACAGCAGTTTCAGATAAATCATGTAGTGTGCTATCAGCCCGAGGGGGTCGTAGACTGACATTAGCACGCGCAGTACATCGCGTTTGGTGGGGTTTTTGCTAGCAGACAAAATGTTTCGATTACGCTCAGTGGAGAGCTTGAAGCGAAATGTATCCGTCCTAGTGTCCCACCACATTCCGAGGACTTTTTCAAGTACCGTTTCATCGTTTATACTCAGGCTTTTCTCGGCCTTTCCAGTTTCACCCAGTGCTTGCATGACGGATGTTGAATTTGAGATCCAGTTTCTCATTGTGAAGCCGCCCTGTAGGTGGATGTACTGGATATCCTTCGCTAGCTTTATTGCCTCTTCTTCTGTGTCGACGCTGACTAACATATCGTCAACGTAATGACCGTTCTTGATGACTTCAACTGCTTTGGGAAGGCGTTCTGCAAAACGTGCCGCATTCTCGTTGATTATAAATTGGGCGCAGCTCGGTGAGCATTTGGCGCCAAACGTCATTACCGTTACCACGTATTCGGCAGGCATACCCTCCTCATCGCACCAGATAATTCGCTGGCAGTGTTGATCTCGTTCATTCATCGCTACACGTAAAAACATCTCAGCGATATCTCCAGACACTGCAATCGGTCGCTCCCGAAATCTGTACAATACAATCGGTAATGCTGTTAGAAGATCGGGCCCTTTCATGAGGACGGCATTGAGTGAGACTCCTGCCACAGCTGCCGCCGCATCCCAGACGATCCTGACCTTATTCGGCTTGTTCGGATTGAACACGGGAAAAATTGGCAAGTACCATATGCGATCCCTAGACTGTTGCAGTTCCATTTGTGAAAGCTTGCGAACGTAGCCTTTTTGAATATATTCGCCCATTTTTGCTTTGAGTGTGTCAGCTAAGCTTGAATCGCGTCCCATCCTCTGCATCAAACATTTATGGCGGCGTAGTGCCATCGGTCTGCTGTCAGGAAATCGAATATCGTCGAATTTCCACAGTAGCCCTGTTCGATACCTTCCATTCTCGAATCTTGTCACTGATCGCATAAGCTCGGTTGAACGTGCATCTTCTGTAGACAGTAACATCTTTTCTGGTTTGTAAATTCCCAAATTTTCAAGAGCGAAATGAGCCTTAACCATAGAATTTAATTCGGCATCATTTTCGGTTGAATGATGACACATATGAAAACTGTGTGGTGCAATGTTTGAAGACGATTTATTTCCCGTGGGGCACATTCCGTATACCATCCATCCTAATCGCGTCTTGGCTGCTACAGGCTCGTGTACTGCACCTTCACGACATTTCAATGGATTCACAACGCGTATATTGTTCATGCCGATAAGGATACGTGGTTGAATGTTTTCATACGATTCAACAGGTATTCCTTGCAGATGTGCATGCTGCGAGGCTAACGTTGCAAACGATAGAGACTGGGAAGGAAGCTTCAACTCCTTCACGGTGTAAACATCAGTCAGTCGATGCTTTATGTTACCGTTTCCTATTTTCGCAATATCGAGCGAGACTCTCTTGGCCGAATTTTCATAACGGCAGGTGTCTGCGGTCCAACGTAAGCAAAGCGGACGCTTTTCTCCCTTCAGATGCAACTCTGAAGCCAGTCCTTCCTCTAGTAGCGTCAACGATGATCTACAATCGAGAAAGGCGAACTTATCAATATGCATGTCTTTATTATAAAGCGTCACCGGAACGTACTGAAACAGGACCGAATTAAAGTTGCTTCTGTGAGTGTTGCAAACATACTCGGTGGCGTCATGCTTACTACCACCACTAGATTGCTCCCTCCGACCCGATTCAGTGGGAGTGGGATTGAAGGAGTGCTTATCCTTTGCATCGTTGTGCAGCAACCGATGATGCTTAAACGTACATCCTTTTTTACCGCATACTTTAGCGGATTTACACGGGCCCTGGTGCTTACCAAGGCAGCAGCGGCACAACTTATGTTCGCGGAGCGCATTCCATCGAGATGAATGATCGAGTACCAGAAACTGCTTGCAATTTTCCACCGCATCGCATTTTCCTCGACAAACGGAACATCCACTGAAACTGGGACCTCCCGTAAATGTATTTCGCTGGTAAGTCGACTCAATGTGTGCGTTCAAAAAACCGTCTTCCTTTCGCGTCTTTCTAGATTTGTCTGCAACATTTTGACCTTGTGGAATAGTTACCGTACTTGCTGCCTCAGCAAGCGTGTAGAGCCATGCACTAAATTCGGCAAGGGAAGCTTGGCGTAAACCTTGGCGATGTGTTGCCCAGTTAAGCCGAATCATGGGTGGTAATCGGTCTACGAGATTTTGCATGAGAGAAATGTTACAAAGGTGTTCTTCCAGGTTGCAATTCTGAAGTGTTGCTACCATATTCCTAACGGCAATTGCGAAGTCAACTAAAGTACAGAGTTTATCTGCTCTCGGTGCAGGCAATAACTGGACCTTCTGGATAAGAGAATGAACTATAACCTCTGGTCGACCGAAAAGCATTTTTAGCGTCGCTAACACACTTTCAAGATTTCTCGGATACAACAACTGACATCTGACTGCGTCCAATGCCTTGCCCTTGAGGCATTTTTGCAGCCGCATCATATTTTCTTCTATCGTGTAGCCACAAAGACGCGTCGTACTTTCGAAAGCAGCAATAAATAACGGCCACTGTTCTGGGTCACCGTTATATTCCGGGAGGTCCTTTGAGACGGCTTGACGAGCAGCTATCTGGCTTCTATTAAGTAAAGTGGATTCATTCCCAACATTAGTAGCAAGCGACGGGTCAAGCGGACGCGTGTATGGAACGTTTGCACGAGACGACACTAGCGAAGGAAAACACTGTGGGCCAGCACTGGATCCAACCGGCCTGCTTGAATTTCCAAAGTAACACACCGGCGAAGATTGGGACTGCGGGTTACAAAACACTGGGGCGGTTGGTAAACTGGCCGGAGGCCGTTGTTGAGAACCTGAAGATGTGCAAGGTCGAATAATCGGCTCTGAGCTACAAGGGAATCTAGGCACTGGAATTGTCGAGTTTGGATGTAACACTGTAGGCGTATCTATTAGTAGACGGTATCTTTGCATCAGATGTTTCCTCTCGAGGATTTGTTCCTCTTCGAGGTAGCGGAGTCTCAGTTCCATAGGTAATTGAGAAATGAGATTCGATCGCGCTGGTACCGACGGTGCAGTTGTCATAACAGGCACAGTTTGCGGAATAGAATTCACAAAGCTTTGATTGGCCGCTACGGAATATTCTGCGCTAATTGTTGACGCCAGAGCGACCGGCGAAACAAAAAATTGGCTTATAGGGAACTCATTACCAGACATGGTTTGTTCTTCTGGAACTGGAGGTAAAACCGAGGCAACTGATCGTGCGAATAAATTAACGAGAGACAAATATTCTGGTGATTGCGTGACGGCTTGCGACACTGAAGCAGGAAATCTGGCATGTAGGCAATCCTGGCAGCTCCAGTCGTGGTCGGCAATAGCTTCGGTCACACCAACACAGGAGAAATGGTACCACTGTCGGCACTCGTCACAGCTGACCATCTGGCTATTGTCTGGAAACCTACAGAGCGGGCAGCTTTGTTCGATGCTATCATCTTCGGCATCCGACAGCCGCGGCATTGTAGGCGCTTCACTTGATCCGGGTAAAACGAAACTTTAAGATGTTGCGTTTGCAACGAATAGAAAGCGAGTTCCGAAAATTTATAACTGATTTATTATTGTCGAGTTAAAGTTTCCTGTAAATGAACAGGATGAAGTATGTGATCTAATATATAAGTTTTTATATCACTCACGTTTTGTGGCTTTTGTGCTCGCTTAACCCGAATTACAATATGTCGATTGAATTAATTTTCCTACAAAGAGTTTACAGCTAAATTTAATTTAGGTAGAATTTCAGTTTACCTTACTTTTGAATTAATTATTAACAACTAAGATTAGGTACATTTATATATTTAACCACTATGGACAAAGTAGGTATGTAGCGATGAATTTCGCACGTGCGCACTGGTCGGTGATCTCCAAGTAAAAGGCAGTTTTATACTTTGGAGTAGATCTCCTTCTTACCTCAGCATCCGATGACAGATCTGCGTTATCTGTCGCGGTCGGCATGTCGACTTGAAGGTGCGCTCACTGACGAGGGGCGTTCGCAACAGATGCCATATTGTGCTATTGGTTTAATATTTTGAAAGACAACTCATTTTGAAAAGCTATTGAAAATGTTATTTCGGATAGGTATTGATGATTACAAATATTTTTAGAGCCAACACGGTTCGTTTGCTCGGTGTGACGTATTCGGCAAAGTTGTTTATAATAGTTTTGTTTTTCAAAAAAAAAATATACACTCTAAAAACAAATTATTAATTTTTTGAAAAAAAAATAAAAGAAAGTTATAAGTTAATTATCCAAAACAGCCCATTTAAAAAACTGATTTTTGTGTAAAAACGCCGAAAGATTACCTGAACAACGAAACCGGCCATGGAGAAATCGAAAAAAAAGTTATAATTTTTTTTGATTAAATTTTTTTTGTCACAGGGTACATTTTTTTGGAAGAACAAAGTTATTATTTACAACTTTGCCAGATACACTATGCCAATGTTCATTTGATTGTAGAAATATTCTTAATTCCTCATAGAGTGCTCTATTGGAAATTAAAAATATGTCTACAGTCGAAACTGCATAGTGTCCTCGGCAAAGTTGTAAACAATATTTTGTCCTTCCAAAAAAAAAGCCTAAAAAAAATTGAAAATATATTTCATTTTAAAAAAATTTTTTTTTTTTCAAATGATAACTTATTTTTCTTGATTTCTAAATGATCGGACTGGTTTCATTGTTTTGGTAATCTTTTGTTTGTGTTTTATTAAAAAAATCAAGATTTAAAAAAATGAGCCCTTTTGAATAATTAATTTTTAATTTTTCTTAAATTTAATAATCAAATAATTTTTTAAGTGTATTTTTTTTTGGATAGACAAAATTATTATCTACAACTTTGTCGAGGACGTCACACCAATCAAACGAACCGAAGTGCTTTTTTATATTTTATACTCATTTTTCACAATATTATGAACCACCCCCCTAGTTATAATAACATGAGCAGAAGTTTATATTTTTGTAGAACATTTTGTGACTTATTCATGGGCTCTAACTAATACCAAGGTTATGATAGTTACTGTCGTTTGTAAACAATTCAGAAAATTTCAAGATGGGCTGCAAACAATGTAGTAAGTATCAGAGAATGCAAAAAGGATCAATAGCACGAGGAACACTTAAATTATTTTTTTCTTTTTTTGGCCAGCTTTTTGACTGAAATGCTCCTATGTGCACTGCGACCATTGTTTTGATCTCTTGTGGTATACGATCCAGATACATTTACCAGTGTTTGGAAAATTTCAATGAATGAATCGTGTGATATGATTACGAAGAACATAATTTCGAAACTCATAGGAACAAAAAAAAAACAGATTTTTATTTCAATTTTCCTTCACATCGCCAAACATAGTTTTAAGCTAGTGAATAACTTCAAAATTCTTAGAGAAACTGAAACTGTTGAGAAGAGTAAATGAATGAAGAAGAAAATAAAATGATGATCAGACAAGAATCGAAAGGAACCGAAGGTAAATACTTCTCTATTTGGATCTGTCTGTTTGAACAGTTCGTCCAAATTCAGTTGAACCTGAGAAAATATTTTTCTCCGCTAGAAATATGGCTAATAAAATCCACTGCGGTATGGGCGACGAAGCTTTGACCATGCTATAGCTATTTAAATGTAATTTTTCAAGGGACAGTAATTTCAAAGATGAAATTCTTCATTGATTGATTATTTCATCCTGTAAACACTTTGTATCAGGAACAACTTGTCCATAACTAGGTCAACCTGTGCAATGCACACGAAGATGCCAAACAAAATATAAATTCCTAATCCAAATTTATATTTTTATCTTATGTTTTTAGTTTTACCTTGAAATAGCACAAAACGAATAATGACTTGCGTTTTTTCGCGACCATGATTGTGATTGCTGCCTCAAACTATGATTTTCAGAATTTGTAGTTGACTAGTAGGTTCGAAACTCACTAGTTGCCCCTGTAAGTATGAGTGTGTATAGAGATTAGCTGTTTTACTTAGAAAATAAATGGGTCTCCTACGAAAGGCAGAAAATCAAAAGGCAGAATCACGAAAGGCAGAATTACGAAAAGCTAAATTACGTAAGGCAGAATATTTCATAAGGCAGAATAACGAATGGCAGAATCTCAAAGAGCACGAATGGCAGAACCAAAAAATGGTCTATTTTCTTTTTGACAACACACACTCGCGGCCTTTGGCCGACTCTATTGTCCAAGTGTATGCTGACCTTACTCGCTACCGCTCGTTCGGACTTAACTAAGGGAAAGAAAAGCTGTTTGAATAATCCTAGAAAACCAGTAGATCAGTTGTTTGTATGCGAGGCCGCCGCTTCCGACGGCGGGTCGGCGGCCGGCTCGGACCGCGAAAACCACGGCGGCTTTGTGCCGCCTCGGTTCCTTGTCCTCGATTATGCGTCTTCGCCGCATGAATTGTTTTCAGAAAAAAATTTCAGACGACACCAATCCTCGAAGTTTCATGCAATTTTAAGTCATTTGGCATCAAAAAAATTTCGAAAACCGAAATTTCACGTACATGGGTGATTTTCCGGTTTTCAAAAAAGGCAAACTTCAATCGCTTTGCGCCACGCCATTTTAAGTCCGATTGAGCTGAAATTTTGCACAGGGTGTTTTTTCGAGCAGGTGAACATTTTGTATAGGGTTTTTTTAAATTCGAGATGACCATTTTGGCTGGCACCCTAGTGTCTGTAGGTAATATTTCAAATTTAGGAAACAACAACTTGAAAACAAATAATCCTGTTAGGCACCACCAGGCATTTCATATGCTAGTGTCCTTTCAGGCAAAATTTCGAATTCAAACAGCAACAAGCCTTTCGTGTTTCCTGCTGAAAAGTCAGCCAGTATTGATTTAGGTAGTCCAACTCCCGAGAAGATTGACTACCTACAACAATCCATGCTGCAGCTAATGTCCGCTTTGTTGAACTGTAACTCGAGGTACGAGCAAACAGCAACAAGCCTTTCGTGTTTGGTGCTGAAAAGTCAGCCAGTATTGATTTAGGAAGTCCAACTCCCGAGAAGATTGACTACCCACAACAATCCATGCTGCAGCTAATGTCCGCTTTGTTGAACTGTAACTCGAGGTACGAGGCTGTTCAAGAAGGTTTAAAATTTACAACTAATATTGTTTTGAAATTAAAATTCAGCAATGACTATAACGACTGTAATGCTGTAAATTTTCCAAATTGGGATGCTCGTTCTTTAAAAGCGAAAGATGATTTTTTTAATTTTTTAACAGTCCATGGTGTGCATATTGCAGTCGTGACTGAAACGCTTCTAAAGCCTAACATTAAACTAAAAAGAAACCCCAACTATATAGTTCACAAGTTCGACAGAATTGATGTTGGCGGAGATGGCGTTGCAATAGTTATCCACCGTCGAATAAAACATCTTGTTATGCCCCATCTTGAACCGAAGGTTATTGAAAGTTTGAAAATTGAAATCGAAACAGATATTGGTATTTCATTTATAGAAGTAGTGTATTTACCTTTTCAATGCACTGGTGAGTAGAAAAATCATTTCAAGTGAGATTTACAAATACTACAAGGTATACAGCCCTAGGGGTTGTATGAAATGGTGACGTAGGACTAAATATATAATATATGCTAATCTATTATTATACTAAAATACTAAATTATTATATGCTGCGCTAAACTGTTCATAGGTAACACTACCGTTTATTTTTGATAGTCGTTATTTTAAAACTAACGATGCATGAATACATGAAAATTTTACACTAGTAGTAGTTGCGAAAATTCTCATAACTCTTATCTTCAAGCATCTATAGTTCTGAAAAGAACCGATTCCATAATATTCAGTTAGAAATTCGTGCTACAGAACGCTGATAATCGCACCATGAATATTTTGTTGGCCGCGCATAAAATTTGCTCTCCGCTGTGCCCTCCAGTAGCTGTGCTAGCAAAATATCCTGCATCGAACGATGGTAAGTGTTGCTGCCGTATGCAGAATACAGGTAACATAGTTCCGCAGTGCCTGGAAGTTGACTCGTATGCAGTTCTCGTTTCTCAATGTCGCGTACCTTTAACAGCTGCACTGCTCTCGCTTATGTGTAACAAACTAAACTGAAGCTGAATTTTCTACACGCAGTCTTTTGTATCGAGTTCAGCGTAGATTTTAACCATTAAGGCGTGGCCACGTAGCTTATAGAAAGAAAGAGAAACAAACCAACACATCTTCAATACTACTGAGTGATTTTCATAAGCATCAAAAGAAAGTTTTTGCTTTCCCGATGCGAAAATCACTATGGTTCTTAGATTAACTAACTTTCGTTGCTGATATTTGACTGATAACGGTGTTCTAGTGAACACAAACAAACAATTAAACCGGAAAATCACTCAATTTAGCAGTGAAAATTCTTGAAATGAGGGTTATATCTTGTGACAAACTATTCATAGGTAACACTACCGTTTATTTTGGTGCGTCCTGGTCGTTATTGTAAAAATGATTATTTAGAAATAGATGAACATTTCACACTAGTAGTAGTTGTGTAAATTCTCATAACTCTTATCTTCATCATCTAATAGTTCTGAAAAGAACCGATTTCATAATCTTCAGCTCAGTAGCTACAGAATGCTGATGATCACACCACCACCGGTAGCATCGATTATTTAGTTGGCCGCGTATAAAATTTGCTCTCCGCTGTGCCCTCCAGTAGCTGTGCTAGCAAAATATCCTGCATCGAACGATGGTAAGTGTTGCTGCCGTATGCAGAATACAGGTAACATAGTTCCGCAGTGCCTGGAAGTTGACTCGTATGCAGTTCTCGTTTCTCAATGTCGCGTACCTTTAACAGCTGCACTGCTCTCGCTTATGTGTAACAAACTAAACTGAAGCTGAAATTTCTACACGCAGTCTTTTGTATCGAGTTCAGCGTAGATTTTACCATTAAGGCGTGGCTACGTAGCTTATAGAAAGAAAGAGAAACAAACCAATACATCTTCAATACTACTGAGTGATTTTCATAAGCATCAAAAGAAAGTTTTTGCTTTCCCGATGCGAAAATCACTCTGGTTCTTAGATTAACTAACTTTCGTTGCTGATATTTGACTGATAACGGTGTTCGAGTGAACACAAACAAACAATTAAACCGGAAAATCACTCAATTTAGCAGTAAAAATTCTTGAAATGAGGGTTATGTCTTGTTGTGATAAACTATTCATAGGCAACACTACCGTTTATCTTTGGTGCGCCCTGGTCGTTATTGTAAAAATGATTATTGAGAAATAGATGGACATTTCACACTAGGAGTAGTTGTGAAAATTCTCGTAACTCTATCTTCAAGCATTTATAGTTCTAAAAAGAACCGATCCGATAATCTTCAGCTCGAAATGTATGCTACAGAATGCTGATAATCACACCACCACCGGTAGCCTCGATTATTTTGTTGGCCGCGTATAAAATTTGCTCTCCGCTGTGCCCTCCAGCAGCTGTGCCAGCAAAATATCCTGCAGCGTACGATTGTAACTGTTGCTGCCGTGTGCAGAATACAGGTAACATGCTCCGCGGTGCCTGGAAGTTGACTCGTATGCAGCTCTCGTTTCTCAATGTCGCAAAGCTTAACAGCTGCACCGCACTCGCTATTGTGGAACAAACTAAACTGAAGCGGAATTTCCCACACGCAGTCTTTTGTATCGAGTTCAGCGTAGATTTTTACCATTAAGGCGTGGCCACGCAGCTTAGACAAAGACAAACAAACCAAAACACTTTGTTGAGTCAAAATATGTAGGCAGTGGAATTTATTTCGTCCATGTTATTGTTATCTGTGCTTGGGAAGAAGCCAAGAACAAGGGAAATGTATGGGAAAGCTTGACCTTGGAACTTTTCACCTTTTTCCACCATTAAGCAGTAGAGCAACAATGTTGAACATAATATCAAAAAATTGTTACACATTTTATCTATCCACTGACATATAAATGACTTAGATGCATTAAGTCGTTCGCTTGCTATAACCGTTTGAAATCTGACGCAACATTTGCCAGTTTCATTTTCATTTTCACAAAGTGTAATCTAGTATAGAAAACAAAGACGTAGTCCTACGTCAAAACTCACGAGAAATAAATCTAAGTTTTTTTTATCATCGGTGATTTTAATGCAAAAGATCGATGGTGGAATAATGCACAAAGCAATTCCAATGGAAAAATATTGTTTAACGATTGCTCGGCTGGATTTTTTTCCCTGGGCTTGGTGGTTGAGCTCCTATCTCGGGTTCTTATAGCTTTACGGAATCCTAAGATGGAGCCACAAAACTATTGTATGAGAGTTTTGACAGCCCAAGGGCGCGTGCTCCCGGGTGGCGGATGGGAGCTAAGGGAGATGATGAGAGTCAGATACCTATGTTGTAGTCTTTCCTACTCTGATCTCGGCAATCTCCTATGTGAGAAAGTTTCTTAACAATATCAATTAACACTAAAGAATTTTTCTCACACATGGACCAGACCACTAAGTGCAAGCTCTTTTCTTGTCTGTATCCATGAATGCATTACAGTCCCACATGATACTTCGTTAATTATTAGATAAAATGAATTAATGCTTTTACTTTTTTCTGGCAGTGTGACTCTTATGCATTCATGGATAGACTGTAGTTAAACGTGAACTTAAATTCTCCACTTTTTACTGTTAGTTCCATGTGCAAAGTTGTATTGTTGTATGTATGTAGTATTATTTAGTAAACGTGTACGTGGTTTCTTTATAGACTACATCGTTCATATATACATTCTTTTTCTCTCTCCCTTTTTGTTTTTTAAATAACTTTCACGATTTTTTTTCCGAGTTTCATAATGAAACTCCGAGTTTAGATGTCTAGATATGTGTTGATTTCACCAACACAGCGAAATTTGATCAAGGAACCACAGTTCTTTGTTTTCAAATTAAATATTATTATATCATGTTTTTTTTTTTGTTTATTGATTAGCATATGTTGTTATTATTATGTTCTGTTTTCATTTTTATTATTGTTTTTATTGTTACGATTATTATTGATATCATCATTATTTTTATTATTATCATCTTATCATCATTATTTTTCAGCATAGTAAACTCAACAAACAAACAGATGCACATACATTTACACACACATGCACTCACACCTACACTCACTTATTAACATTCAGAGATCCTTGCCTTTCCTTATCCTTCGGCAGTTAATTGACTAGTTATAACTCAGGGGTCTTGTCAAGACGCTACCCTAACAAGACAGTATTTTTGCAATTTGCCCAGGGTTATTCTAGTTAATTACACAGAATTTAATTGACCAGCTGGTTACTGAGGCTGTGATGCCAATCCTCTTATCACTGGTATAGCATGAATGGTGCCTCATAACACCAGTGACCCGGCCCTTGGCCCCCTTCTATACCTCACAAATACAAATACAAATACGATTGCTCGGCTGGATTTTATTTAGTTTTATTTCCAAATGGTCCATGTTTTTTTTTCTGTTAGAAATCCATCCACAATTGAGTTGGTATTAACAAAGCAAAGTCATTCATGTAGTGATTTGTTATCTCATGCTGATTTTGATTCTGATCATCTTCCTATAACTGTTTGCATAACCCGTGAAATTGTTTTATATTCCACTAGATCTGTGTTTAACTATCACAAGGCCAATTGGAATCGATATCGTACCACGATCGAAGAGAGCTTGAATTGTGATATTGTTTTACAAAACAGTGCTGACATTGACGGAGCATTGGATGATTTGTGCAGTTTAATACTCAATGCCCGAAGCTTATCAGTTCCTAAGGCTAGAGTGAAATTTAATACACCAATCATTGACAATGAGCTTCAACTTCTTATACGTTTGAAAAACATACGGAGACGTCAATATCGAATAACTCGTGATCCTGCTTTAAAAGTCATTTTTAAAGATTTACAAATGAAAATCAAACATAGATTCACTTTCCTGCGACATGAAAATTTCATGAGAGAAGTTGAACAACTAAAACCATATTCCAAACCTTTATGGAAGCTTTCGAAGGTTCTTAAGAAACCTTCAAAGCCCATTCCAGTCCTCAAAGATGATGACTACATATTTTTCACGAATGAACAGAAAGCTCAAAAACTTGCTCAGCAGTTCGAGTGTTCATAATTTTAATTTGAACGTACTGAGTCCTATTGAAAATGAAGTATTACAAAAGAATGATCAGATCACCTCTCAAGAATTTCTTCCTGAAGAGGTACTATAAACAAACTTGAATGAAATACGAACTATTATCAAGAACTTTAAAAACATGAAAGCACCAGGAGATGATGGGATTTTTTATACCCTCCTCAAGACTTCCCGAAAGCTCTTTAAATTTCTTGGTGAATTTTTAACAGATGCTTTGAATTAGCATATTTTCCCTCAAAATGGAAAAATACCAAAGTCACTCCAATTTTTAAACCTAAAAATATCCAGCTGAAGCATAAAGTTATCGTCCAATCAGTTTACTCTCTTCTATAAGCACACTTTTTGAAAGAATGACTCTTAATAGAATGATGACACCGATCAATTTAAATTCAATTTTTGCAAATGAGCAGTTTGGATTGTGCCATGGGTATTCGACTACTCATCAGTTACTTAGAGTAACTAATATGATTCGTACTAATAAATCTGAAGGTTATTCCACTGGAGCTGCTCTTTTAGACATAGAAAAAGCATTTGACAGTATTTGGCATAAAGGTTTGATAGCTAAAATGTTCAATTTCCTTTTTCCTTTTTACATCATAAAAATGATACAAAGTTACTTCACAGACTGCATTCTTCAAGTTAACTATTTGAATAGTAAATCGGATAGATTGGCTGTTAGAGCTGGTGTACCTCAAGGAAGTATCTTGGGCCCAGTCTTATAAAATATTTTTACTTCTGATCTTCCTGATTTACCACCAGCATGTGAGAAATCTCTGTTTTGTGACGATACAAGCATTTCCGTAAAAGGAAAAAGCCTTCGTGTCATATGCAGTAGGCTGCAAAAGAGTCTAGATATATTTTCTTCATATTTGCAGAAATGGAAGATTTCTCCTAATGCATCAAAAACACAATTAATTATTTTTCCTCATAAACCAAGAGTTTCTTTTCTCAAACTCACCAATAATCATGTTGTTATGATGAACGGTGCAATCTTAAATTGGTCTGACCAAGTTGAATTTTAGGGCTAATTTATGATAAAAATCTTACTTTCAAGGAGCACATTGAGAATATCCAAACAAAGTGCAATAAATATATAAAATATTTGTATCCTCTTATCAACAGACATTCTAGACTTTGTCTCAAGAATAAACTGTTAATTTACAAACAAATATTTAGACCAGCAATATTATATGCAGTCCCCATCTGGACAAGTTGTTGTGCAACCAGAAAGAAGACGCTTCAAAGGATTCAAAACAAACTTCTGAAAATATGTCAAACCAAATTATCAATAAGTTCCGGCAAAAATCGTTGCAATCCACAATTACAACGATTAGCTCACTTTACAGTCAGTAAGATAGGTGTAAGATTAGATTTAAGTTTAATTTTAAATTCCTTTTTTTTCTTGACAAGAAGGTTTACAATTTTCCTGCGATTATATTCACTTAACTGCGGAAGCATTAAGGTACAATCTTTCAATGAAATAAAGCTTAAAATATATGTAAGAGTGTTGATATGTCACCGTTTGTGGCAGAGCACACAATAAAATTCTGAATAAATATAAGTAAATAATTAATTCATCTCACAAACCATTGAATATAACCCACAGTTAAAAAGTATAGAAAAACTCAAACAAAGAATGTACACAACGAGAACGGCTGATCGACTAAACAAAGGGAAATTGTGAGTAAACACGTTCTGTAGAGACGCTATAACGGCTATTACGGTCGAAACTTGATGCAGAGACCTCTATACTTCAAATTTGAAACACGATAACTATCATAGGTAACTTCTGCTAGTTTACAAAGGCTCGAAATAAAAAGAAAAAAAAAGCATCGCCAAATTA
Organism: Wyeomyia smithii; assembly: GCF_029784165.1. Lineage (NCBI taxonomy): Eukaryota > Metazoa > Arthropoda > Insecta > Diptera > Culicidae > Wyeomyia > Wyeomyia smithii. Next base: position 160,698,006 of record NC_073695.1, on the reverse strand, counting down.
AACGAAAAATGTGATTTTGGAGTATAAAAGTTGTTCGGTAAAAATTGATTTAGGCAAACATTGAGTTTAGATCTGTACTTGGGTGATGTAGATTTTGATTCTTGGATAGTTTTAGCATGATTTAGGCCAATAAAAATATCGCGAAAAAAAATTTTTTTTGGTAGATATTACCCTTTAAGGGGCAATAATGGCGTCATTTTTGACAAATCGCAATTTTTCAATGTTGTAAAACCTGTATTACACTCTTAGTCTAATGGTCAAATATTTGACCTTCTGACATAATGGTCGAATTTATTTGACATCATCATGGTTGTTGTTTGCCCGTGTTTGCCCCATGTTAAAATTGGAGAGTGACAAACAATTATCTTTGACCAAATTTTTATCTGTCAAAAAGTGCCAAATATTTGACGCTTGGTCAAAGAGTGTTATACAGGCTTAACAGTTGTGTAGAAATGTAATATGTAGTTCAAAATTTTTTGTAGTTCAACAACTTTAAGTCTGATTAATCTAGGGACATTTATAATAAAATAAATTTAATCTAATGATATTTAAAATAAAAACACTTGACACCGAAAACCCCAGTTTTTTAAAATCACTAAATTTTTTTTACATACCCATGCAATGCCAATTCTTCATCTAATAATGACAGCTGAACTACATACGGATTTGCGCCTTCATTTTTACGATAATTGACCTGAAAATACATTAATTTAACAATTTTGAGACTATTTTCCATATTTCTTACGAACCAAGAGTGTCAGTAGGACAACAATATCACGACCATATTCCTGCCTCGCAGTAGGGTCACTTAACAGTTTTTTAAAGGAATCGAACAAATTATTCACCATAAGGCACTCTACCAAAGTATTTTGATTTAAATTGTCAGTCGCGGTAACAATTGTGAATAACAGTTTTATGCAGCAGTGTCTTGAATAATCACAATTGTCGTTTACCAGTAACTCCTTTATTTTTACTACAAGATTTTTCATATCACTATGCACATCTGTTATACAAAACACAGCATTAAAATCTGGAAGATTTTCCATGAATACTTGTTTTTTAAAAATAGTTGATACTAAAACACTAAGAGTGATCAAGGAATTTTGCGTACGTTTCGTGTGATTTGAGTTTAATACATGCACACACTTGTTGATTAGTTGAAGAATGTTTGCTTTAGCCGTTATCATTTTAGCGGATTCCATTTTTTGCAGCTCTGTTTCCAAGAAATCAATGTTTGGTTGCAGAAGGAAAAATTCATCCCAAAAATTCGGATTTTCCATTCCTATTTCATCTCCACGTAGAAGCTGTTCATATATATAAACAATTTTTTCTTTTGGTCGTTTGGTTGAACCTGAACCAGACCTTTTTCTTATCGACATATCTATTTTAGCAACCGTAAATGTAAGTCAAATTTTTGTCAGAGTTCTGCGTTTTTCACCTTTTTCCAAAGATCACGGTATTATGCACTTCAAATATCTATACAGAACAACCGTTTAGAAATCAACTATGACTACAGAAACTGCAAATATTATTTTGCATTCTTGTGCGATTTTACCATTTTACCGATTTATATGATGACAGCAGGGATGCCAGGTCATTTTTTAAAATGAGCAGTTGAGAGCAGAAGTGGTATACATATTTCATTCTATCAAGGTGTTTTACACTAAAAAAGTAATATACCTTGGTTTTAGTTTGAATTTTCATTTTTTATTTAAGAGAATAACTTTTTTTCCTTAAATCTGCACAAGTTGTGATGTATGAAAGAAATGTAGCCAACAATGTTGTCTTTCACTAAAAAAAATTCTAGCCAATTCGGAGATGACCATTTTTTTAAAATCGATGTTTTGTGTTCAAATTGCATTTTTTTTAGTGTAGTGCTTGATATATAATTTTTTCCATATTTTTTATGAAAATTCAGACAATTTTCTAAAAGTTACTTATAGAACACTTTTTGTAGAATTTGCCGTTTTTGAATTATATTGATTTACAAAAAAATCGGCAAAAAAAGTTTCGCCCTTTTCAGAAGACAGTCTAGACTAATTTTGGAAAAAGTAAGTATGCAGAGATCACAGAACGGAAGGTCATCTGTGATACGAAAACTTCTAAGTGCTCAGTGAATTTTGCAGCGCTCCCTAGGGGTGGAAAGAACGCTTTTTACACGGAAAATAAACAAAATTTATACTACTTTTATCGAAATCAATCAAACACACTGGTATAAATCTGTCGGCGAAAACACTACATGTTAACCCTGCTAAGCATCTGTAAGAAGGAAAACACATTATTTCTAGGGGCTTGACAACTTTATTTCATGAAAAATATTTCGGTAATGGTTGATATATATATTAATATCTATCAGTTATTTATCACATTAACTTCCCAACCATAGCGTATAGGACATGGTGAACGGTTTGATCAACAAGTAGGCACGAGCGGGGAAGCGTTTTTTTATTTTGTACGGTTGAAGACGAGGCATCACCAAGCGACAGCAAATAACTTTTTCTACTTGTTAATAAATTCTTACTAACTAAGCAAATGAAAATCGCAAATTCATGTGTTTCAAGTTGTGAACTGCTTCTAAAATGAATGAATATCAGTAGCAAGGTATGTAGCTTTACCGGATTTATAATTTGAATGCATCGAAATAGTATATTATAAGATGCGATGAATTTTGGTCATCGGTTGTTTTAATAAACAACTTTAGTCTTTGGCATTTTTTTTGCAATAGTTGTTGTACTTTTGACATACCGTTTTACTATGTTTCTATACACCAACATCACAACAACGATAATATGACTTCAAAGAGTTCTGATGTAATTAGAGGAGTGTCTGAAAATGCAACGATAAACACTTAGAAACAATGAATACAATCGAATTTTGCTCGTTGCACTAAATTCGTAGTCCAACTAGTGAAGGACTTTCACGCTTGGGTTGAGCTATCCAGGTTGCAAGATGACACCGGTTGTTTCTTTTTGTTAGGATTACTAATCACCTATTGGGTTACGCAGTGTCTTGCCCCTGGCATTCTTCAAAACAGCTGACTCAGATACCGGCATAGATGATTGTAGAACTGTTCCTTTATTGTTTTTCAGTAATCTACTCCTTTTAACTGTGAAAATAATCAGATTATTAACACGAATTATATAAAGTGAGAGTCGCATCTTTTGTTTCAAGTCTCTAATTACCATTTCGTTTAGAGTCCTCTTAAAGAATATTCGTATATTACGTAACGTGAAATTTGGCAATTTTCAAAACCCCCATCAACTAAGTAACGCAAATTTGCATGGTGGTCTTATGCAGTGTAACACTTCGCTGGATACCTTTCCTCCACCTCTCCCCTGAGCACGTTATGTATTATACAAATGTTTCCATATATGAACGAACGCTAGAGGTAAGGCACTATTGATATACAATGGTGATTCGCCTACCGGTTGCTCCTTAGTCGGGGGTTTGTTAGTTGGGCCCTCATCCATCTAAAAAGCGCTCTTATGTCAAAATGGAACGACATTCAAATGCATGCAAGAAACCCGAAAAGTGAATAAAAATAAAATAAATTTTTACTACTCGTACTTGAGTTTATTTGTCATTGATTGTTGGTGGTTACCTTTGATTACTCGAAAAAAATGACATTGATTACTTCGGAGTATTCTCAGGTTACGACGCATTTCGAAACCCCTTGAAACGAACCTCTTGGGATCCTTTTTTAGTGTTCTGTAATGTTGTCACTTTCGGTTGTCAGCAAAGATACCAGATTTGTCAGCAAAACGATGATTTGTTTTGATTCGCAGGTATGTGCGGTTTTTTTCAATCTCCATCCCGCATAATCAATAACCATAAACGGATGATAATCCATATGGTTTAACGATACCCCATACAGTCGAAACTATATCCCGAACTAGTTGTTAGGCACGTTTTATGGTTATTGATTATGCGGAAGGTTAACTACATTTTTTTTTTCCTATGACTTTCTCAAAATGTGTGCAGTTTTTACAGATTTCTGCCTGCTCGAGCGCATTTTTTCGAATCACGATTAGATTTTTATCAGATTTAAAAAAAAAAGACTGCACAATGAAACCGGTACCTCTTACAATCGCATTATTCGTTGCTTTAGAAGCTAACCTGATTTTAATTAAGCTTATTCAGCTTATTTTTGTTTAAATGGCATGTCGCATGTCACATCAATGAGAAGAAAATCTATATTCTCCAGAATGGACTAGAGTCAATCGACAAAACATTTAATATAATCTTATAAGAGGATGAAAATAGTTTATAAATTTCATTTTCGAATAAAAATGTGATTCATTCATTATAAATATTCTGAAAATTTGCGTTAAAAAATCCATCTGTGCCATGATTTTTAAAAACTCAAAGTACTTTCTTTAGTTAAAAAAAAAAACTCACGAGCTGCATTTGAAATTTTAACAATTTTCAAAAATAGCCGTCTATGTCACATGGTACAATTGTAAATGGAAGAATTGCAACATTAACGTTTTAAAACGCATGATTTTTCAATAACATTGATTGTTGTTCGTGTTTCAAATCAACATTTGTCGATTACAATACCTTCGTTACACTATTGTAATATGACAAACTCCACAAATGTGAATAATTGCGAATTTTTACCCAAAACGTTTTTGCATCGAACGTAATAGATTGTATTAAACGGGTTAAACTGTTTAAATAACCGTCAATTCAAAACATCGAATAAATTATGCCACATTATACCACTGGCAAAGCGGCATAAACGTACACGACAAATATATATTGCCCGAGAGCACAGAAAATTCAATTGTCATTTTTCAGTCCTTTTTGTGTGCACTTTCTGTTCGATCATATACCTGAAGTTGACCTTCCGTTCTGTGCAGAGATGCTTAATTAGGTGATGTCTTCGCACCCAAAACGTTTCAACCAATTCGGAGAGGGTGCTGCCAACCGCGGGTTCATTTGGCGCGAAATCCGTCAAAACTTATATAGCTATGAATGAAGCGCGCTTGTATTTATTGTCGCTGCAGCACTACTCTGCAATTCGCTGGTGAGTCCAGCGACGCGAAGATTTCCAGCGATGTCATTTTGTATGATCATTTCTCGCACAGTATAATGCAGTTTTAATGTTCTTTGATTAAATTGACATAGTTTTGCGACTAGAATACATTCAAAACTATTAGAAAATATTACAGTGGCACATTTCGGGACATTTTATGTTGAATCAATTGTTGTTGTTGTTGAATTCGCTGGAAAATACTTGTTAGAGGAGCGACTCGTCGCTTCCGATTTTTCTCTGTATGCACAATATATCATATTGTCGTGGCGGGGGTTTCTGCTGTTTGTTTGCTGTTCGTTCATTGGTCTCCCAATCAGGGATGACGATGATGCAATCGCGTGGACCTGGTAGGGAGAAACGAATACTACACTCAAAACAGTGAACACGCAAATGCGTCGTTTTCTGATAGCGTGTAACTATCTTCTTGGTGTAACGCATGCATGACTCAAACGAAGTTTTTAGTAACATCAGGAATTCGCGTTGACGATATTTGTTTGGTTTTGCGTGCGAAAAAGAACGAAGGAAATATGTTTGCTTTTGTCATCACGCACATTATGACAATTACATATGAGAGCTCACATAAGTGCGAACAGCCTTCAAAATCTTTTTCAACGCGAATAATTGGCAAATTTTACAGACTAATTTTTCGAGTCTGTGTTTTTTTTTTTCAATTCGCCGTTGTATAAAAGTTTTTTCAGAGTTTTGAGTTCGACCGTAGTGAAGTTTAAAGCTTTCTACGCCAGATCTCACCAATACAGGCTTAGTCGTGTATCCTTATAAAATCGATTTGTTTTCAACCAAAAAATCAGTTGATATTCTATTTCGAAAAATACTTCACTTTTGAATTCTATGGTTCATTAGTGTTACCTGTTTTAACAAACATTGTATTAGTGGAAAAACAGATGAAATCAAATTAAAAATCGGCTTACAACTTGAGTAAAAGTTCGGTGCAGAAGGAAATTTTTTGTTACCATCAGCGTGTTGATTATTTGCAACCAAAAATAAAACTTGTATTAGTGAAATCGACCACTAATACTAGCGTAGATAGGAAGGTCTATGTTCGAAATTGTAACCAAAGCCTTAAATCCAGAGAAACGCAAGTTTAATAATCGAAGCACGCTAGCATCAAATATCTTAAATACCAATATAGTTCACTTACGTGAAATTATAAAGACAAATTGAAAATGACAGAAGCGTTAGTCACCTTTTCGACCGCTAGGTGCGCCACTTCTGATTTTGTTCTACACGACATGCAAAAAGAGTAACTTTTGACAATAATATTACCCTAATGGGTACACTGAAAAAAATGCACATTTTATTGTGAAGTGGACTCGGCTGAATATTTTATAATAATAAAGTCCGCCTATGTATGAGGCAATCATTGGGTGGTGTTCCACGGTTTGTACGTTTGTCGATCTCAGACAACATTTTGAATTGTAAGATGGCGACTTCCAGTGACTGGAAAAGAGACGAAAATGACCCAATACCACCTAATATGGATGTTTTTTTAACCAGAATGACGCTCAGAGGCCAGAAATTGTCTCTGAATACCATTTTGAAATCCAAGATGGCGACTTCCGGTTTCTGATAATCAGCGAGATATGACCAAATATCACCCAATATGGGTATTTCCGAAATCGTGATGATGCACTGAAACCACAAATCGACCTCAGACAACATTTTGAGTTGTAAAACGGCGACTTTTGGTGACTGGAAAACTGCCGAAAATTACCCAAAAACAACCAAATATGGGTGTTTCTTTAACCAGAATGATGCTAAGAGGCCAGAAATTGTCTGCAAATGCCATTTTGAAATCCAATATGGCGACTTCCGGTTCCTTAACAACAGTTGCAAAAGACCAAATAACACTCATTATGGGTATTTCCGGGATTGTTATGATGCACTGAAGCTACGAAGCGACCTCAGACAACATTATGAATTGTAAGATGACGACTTCCGGTGAATGGGAAACTGCCGAGAATGACCAAATACCACCCAATATGGGTATTTCTTCAACCGATCGATTTCCATCCAATATGAGATGCTTCGATACCAGAATGATACACAGGAGCTAGAATCGACCACAGACACCATTTTTAATTCTAAGATGGTGACGTCCGATTCCTGGAAAACAGCCGAAATGACTCAATAACACCTATTATTGGTGTTTCTTAAACCAGAATGACGATCAGTGGGCAGAAATTGTCTCCAAATGCCATTTTAAAATCTAGGGTGGTGACTTCCGGTTTTTGGAAAATAGCCTAAAGTGACCAAATACCACCCAATATGAGTGTTTCTTTAACCAGAATGATGCATGAAGCTAAAAATTGACCTCAGACACCATTTTGAATTGTAAGATGGCAACTTCTGGAAAACAGCCGAATACTACTGTATATGAATATTTCCGTGATCGAAATAATGTATAGAAGCCAAGCATTGACCCTGGACACCATCTTGAATTCGAAGATAACCACTTTCAGTTTCTGGAAAACAACGAAAATAACTGAATACCACCCAATATGAGTGTTTTCGGAATAGAGGTGATGTACTAAAGGCAAAAGTCGAGGATGTTGTCATTCCGATAAAACCAATAATTTCAAACGATATAAACAAATCGCAAGAAATCAATAAATTTGGAATGTTGAAATTTATTAAATTAAACACAAAAATAGGCGGGACGAAGTTTGTCGGGTCAGCTAATAAATACATAAATATTCTGGTTAAAGCAAAGCTGCAAGTGATGAATACGACGATTAGAACTGGAGAGCAAAAAATTCGGAGGGATAAAAATAAACAAAAAAATACTTCCAAAACGAAGAAAACTAAACATTAAATAATAGTTTTTGCATAACAGTTGTTATCACTAATTATGTTTGTTTTGTTGAATATCTTTTGTATATAATATAATAAAGCTTTTAAACCAATTACAACATTATATGTATCCATACTTAAATTGTTAAATTTATAGCTAAAAGTTGCACAACAACCATATACGACTATTGACAACCATTGTGCGGTTTCTTCTTTTATCTTTTCCACGAGATAATTGAAACATTCATTTAATTGTACACTTCGTGGCCTGATTATTGAGCTTGAGCTTGACGACCGCACATTTCGTAGTTGCTTCCCGTTATGGATCTGAGCTAGTGAAGTTACACAGGGAACCACGTATATAACAACTTGGAATTAGTTTATCATTTACACGTCGTGGCCTGATTATTTGAATATTTCTTCTTCGTGCCTCGATAAGCTACATCTATTATATTATCAATATTTAACTCCCGGAATGGTGTTAGTTTTACATACAAACATTATACGCACGAAGTCTGCAACATATTTTTTTCTGTGAAAGTATGAAATTGAGTCAACTAAATCTAAAATTGAGTAAATTCGGTTTCGTGTGTGAGAATGTCAACGCTCACAGAAATTCAACAACAATGCACAGTGGTACAGTAAGGCAATGTAGACGGACATGAGTTTTTCGATGCGATTTTGTGGTTGTAGAGTAAAATTTTTTTCTAAGAACTTGTTTCTTATATTTAGTCTATTTTTATGTGCAAATGAAAATAAGGGTGGTCCTGAAATTGACTAAATAAAAAAACTAACTTTTTTATTTGAAGAAATAAATGTATACATTCATCGGTACAGTTGTAGATCAACTAATTTTAGGCAACTTTCGGTATTTCTTCACAATATTTAAACAATATTTCTCGCGTAATTTTTCAAAAGGACCTAAGTAACAATGAGAGATTCTCTCCTCTCTCACTTTGTTTCGTTATTTACGTCGTCATTATAAATATTTTCCAAACTTTCTTCCCTTAATCGAGAGATTGTAATACTGTCTTGCTTACTATGCATTGAGTGTCATGAAATATGGGAAATATAACATGGTTATTGATCAAAGAGAAAGTAAAAAAAGAGAGTCTCTCAATGTAAGATAGGTCCTTTTAAAAAATTACGCGAGATTTGTTCTTTCAAATGATACCAAAAAATATTATTTATGTTTGCCCTAAACGGAGACATCAATATATCAAAAGGGCCTAAAATAGAAATAGTGAAAACTCTTCATCTGTACAATATATCGACAATGTTTTTTCGTCAAAATTGGCGTATTTTTTATTAAAGTTACCGAAGAAAACTTTGTTTTTATATTTGAATTGGAAAAGTAGAGCGAAAAGACTGTTTTTGGAAACCAAATTTGATGTCTACAAAAAAGTTTTTTTTACAAAGTTACTTAGAATAAGTTGGTCTACAAGTTTGCCAAAGAATGTTTACAATTATTTATGCAAATAAAAACAAGTTAGTTTGTTTTTATTTCGTTGATTTTAGGACCACCCTAATTTTCATTCGCACATAAATAGAGGACTAGGACTATGTATAAGAAAAAACTTTTTACAAAAACTATGGCTCTAAACCGCAAACCAAAATCGCAACGAAAAGCTTATGTCCGCCTAAATTGCCTTACTGTACCACTGTGCAATGAGTTTAGTTACCTTTTTCACCACAAGAGGGGGTGTTCCCTGTCTGTCTTCACGGAAATATGTGGGAAATTCGAGAGTGAACTATATTGTTATTTTAAGATATTTGCTAGCATGATTATTACTTAAAGCTTATGAAATTTATTGTTTTACGTAAAAATAAACCAAAATATTTTGTGAAACGACAATGAATGCAAAAACTGTTTGCGATGAATATTTTTTCGAGCAACTGAAAGGTATCAGTTATAAAAATACTCATCGCAAAAAAATCACAGGAAGGTTGTATGCAAAGCCAACTTTTACAAGAAAAATAACCCGGCTGCTTGCGTGTCAGTCATTTTTTCTAGTAAATAAACGTTGACCGTTCATTGGCAGTATTGTAATTTCTTTTTGTTTGATATTTTGAATGAAGTTCATTGAATATTTTTGAATTTTGTGCAAATGAGAAGTTGAAGTGCTGCCGAATTGAAATTTGCACATTTAATACGACATCATTAAACGGGAACGGAACAAAGGCTACGGTTATGCAGAACGCGAATGACAGCGCGATGCGATTCGCCTTACCGTGGTGAATGTACAGCTCTTCTTAAGGCGGAGTAGAGCTATACATTTCAACACATTTCGTTTTTCCGAATCGCAGCGCGCCGTTATTTGCGTCCTGCATAACCGTAGCCAAACACTAAGCGACGCAAACACGTAATAATAGTCAGAGTATGCATGTAGATGAAGATAATTAACTTTGGCAAAGCGCAAAACGAGAAAATAACAACTCTTCAAATATTCATTTGTGTTCTTGGGAAAGCAATCGTATAACGACCAATCAGAGGTCGAATTTTGTGTTTGGACAAGGCTTAAGAATTTTCAATAGTACAATAGTTCAAATAATAGAATTGCAATTTCATGCATTTGGTAGGAATCTTAGAAGATTTTCCAATCAATTGCTGTGAAAACGAAGGAAATCCATCGAAAACTAACCGATTTATTAGCATTTGAAATTGGACATATTTCTCACTTTTTGGTTTTTAATTTCACATCCCTATGTAGCCGAACTTCATGAGAGAAGTATTCTACTTCAAAATGCTTTTTTTCCTTGGTTCAAATTGACAGTCGATGACAGCTCATTCTGGTTCATTTTGACACATAAACAGCTTCGTATCCGTTTCTCCCTCCCAGGCGCGGACTATTGCATAGTTTAATTCGCAGGTCATTCGGGATGATGCAATGTTGCGTAATACAGGGTGCGCTTCAAAATGCATGTTCTAGACCAATCGAACATACTCCGTGCGGCGATGGAGCGGAGCTTAGGACTCAATAGGGAGAGGAGCAATTTTAACGACTGGTCGACGAAAAATTCCGTCTGCTGTCTTTAGTTCAACCACTCGTACCGCCCCATCGGGTCCAGGAAACGTCTTTGTAATTCGAGCCCGTTTCCAATTTGATGGAGCCATATTTTCTTCTTTCAAGAGTGCTAGTTTTCCTTCTGTTACATTTGGTGAACGGATAGTCCATTTTCCACGAGCCTGGAGTTGTGTTAGATACTCGGCAGACCACATTTTCCAAAAATGTTGCCTGAGCAACTGAATATACTTCCAACGGGACAATATATCGCGATTATCGTCCTGTAAAGGCTCAGGAAGTGCAATTAATTCTCTGCCAATTGAAAAATGGGCTGGAGTGATCACAGAAGGCTCGGTTTGGTCACTGCTGGGAGCAAATAAAGGTCGCGAATTGAGGATTGCCTCTATCTGCGTTAGAATAGTACTATATTCTTCAAAACTCAAAGGAGTTTTTCCAAGGATTCGTTTCAAATGAGTCTTCACGTTTTTAACTCCCGCTTCCCAATATCCACCAAAATGAAAAGCTCTTGGGGGTATGAAATTCCATTTTATCTCTCGCGGTTCAAAAAACTTTGATATTTGGTTATGCATCTGTTGGTCTTCAAATAACCGTTTTAATTCTCGAAGATCTTTGTTAGCTCTGACGAAGTTGAGCCCGTTGTCTGAGTACATTCCATATGGAAATCCTCGACGACTTGCGAATCGACGTAAAGCAGCGATGAAAGCTTCGGACGTTAGATCTGACACCAATTCAAGGTGCATTGCCTTCGTTGCCATGCAAATAAATACTGCAATGTACGCTTTAACTAATGTTGGACGTCTCAAGCCAAATTTAACGTGAACAGGACCAGCATAGTCCACTCCAGTACGAGCAAAAGGTGCTGATGCAACAACCCGACATTCAGGTAAATTGCCCATTTGTTGATTACTTTCCTCGGGTTTTGCCATAAAACATTTTACACATTTACGAGTAATCTTACGAACAGCCAATTTCCCTTTCTGGATCCAGAATATTTGTTGAATGATTGCTAATAGAGCCGAGGGACCAGCATGGAGGTACTCTTCATGTAGCGTTCGAATTAGAATATCTACTGTAGGATGACTGCTAGGCAAAATAATTTGATGTTTTATTTCGTATGAAAGTTTGGACTTTAAGAGTCGACCTCACACTCGTAAAATATCGTTGTCGCATATCGGTTTGCAAAATTGTATATACTTGCACGCTTTGCCCTCTTTTAGTATTCTTCAAAAGTGCTTCGCTCCGAACAAAATATCGATTTCACCAGGATTAAATAACGGATCAGCTAATTGTACCCCTGCAGGCATTTCCCAACTCGACCTGTGTAACCGTTGGCTGCTGATTGCATATACACGATGATGTAGGCACTATCTGCCCACCGCTACTCGGCTTCTCTGCTGCAATGACTTGCTGGGACGATTCCGATGTTGATTTTGCTTCTGACGCTGACTGTTTTGATCCATAATTTTCCTCGTAGTGCAACAATGTATTGTGCCGTCTATGACACTTATTGCATGAGCTCTTAGATGCACAGTTTTTACCACTGTGACCCTTCCAAGGTCAGTTAAAACAAAGTTTTCCCAATTTAACTTTCTCTGTTCGTTGTATAGCATCTAATTTGCGAAATTCCGGGCAGCTGAAATTACTATGTTCGGCACTACAAAAATCACATCGCGAAGCGGGCTTATTTATTGCCACTGCAGCATGGGATTTCACGAATTGGTTTTCCACAGGAATGTTCGTCTTTTGTATACCGACCTTCATCATGCTGCTGGCAGATTCACAAAGTTCCAGGATATGACAATGCGACTTCAAAAAATTAATAGTGTCCGCATAATTTGGAAGCTCACTATGCTCGACAGTTTTCTCCCAGTGCTTTCTTGTATCCTTATCCAACGCGTTTGAAATAAGATTAACCACCATTAACTCGGACCCACCACTTAGCTGCTGCTCTTGGAATTTCAAATTCTCCACATGCCTTGTACACTCATCAATAAGCTCTCTTAACTCTTTAAAAGATTCTCTTCCCATTTTTTTCAATTTCAGCAAACCACGAATATGATTGTCCACTATAACGCGCTTGTTCTCGAATCGTTCCTCTAACATACTCCAAGCGTAAACATAATTATTGTCACTTATTGTCTTCGGATCGATTATTCCAGCCGCGGCACCAGTTAGCGCTTTATCTAAATGGTAAAGCTTCACCGCATCGGAATCACTAGAACGGCTCATCAGATCGAGGAACATGGCTTTAAACTTGGGCCAGTTCTCATACTGGCCATCGAACGTAGATATCGGAAATTTTAATGGTTGCTGCTGAATCACTAGTTTTTCATGGTTTTGAACTTTATTTGCAGTATACACATCAAAATGACACGACAGTGTTTCGATTTCCGTGCGCAGAACCACATACATTTCCTCAAATTCATCCAGTGTTGCTAATGTCGTTTTCGTTTTCGCGGTGTACTACACTTTTTCCGCTTCACTTTTTGCAGCTTTACACTTTTTGCAGCTTCAGATAAAACATTTTCAGTGTCATTGCATTGGTATGCGTAATAATGGGATAGCTGTCAATTCGTTTTGTTTTGGTCATAATCGCATTCGTCATTTTGTCTCGTTTCCATTTCATATGTCCATCTCGCAAATGTGCTGAGAAAAAATTTACCTGACACTTTACCACGTGGAACGAAAACCAAAACAAACTAGTTTTGACACATACGTGCGAATGTGTTGGTAACTTCCTACAGCACACTCTGCTTTTTTCGGGTGTCGTCAGTGACAGAAAAAGCGTAAGGAGAGACAGAAAAAGGGTAACACGAAAAATCAAATAAAACATTTTCGGTGTCAAAAGTGTCATTTGAGTGTAGTACACCGCGAAAACGAAAACGACATAAGAGAGTGAGAAGCAGCTGTGTCCTATTCATTCCCATGTGAATATGAGAAGTATGTCCCCTTACTCTCACTCTTCTGCCGGCCGCTACGAACAGTTCACAAAGGAAAGAAATATTTCGCGAGTGGCTGATGCTTGCGCTGTGCGCGAGTGTACACATCTATACTCGTTCTCGCTTGTGCACATCGGATTCTTGAACGCTAGCACTCGCGAGTGCGAGTGCGAGTGCGAGTGCGTGTGGCTGGATGATAGAGTAGACACGATGATTCATATCCCAGGTACAAACAGAACGAGCTTCGTGATTCGTTTTAAAACTGCTGCTATTTTCATTAGCCGGCTGTTGTGTTATTACACGATGCGAATTATTTTCAAAAAATAAACTGCGTAGGAAATATTGCAAATCTAGTTTACATTATCGAGCGATATTTCATCTGTCTTTTGAAAATATAATTTCTATGTTTTGGTTCATAAAGGCTACCGTTGCTACCGTTGCAATTTTACTAGAAATTTAGTTATTACCTCCAGTAGATGTGAGAATGAATGATCGACCAATTGCTCATCGCATAAAAGAGAAAATGTTTTTAGTTTCCCTTCTGGTCATGCTTGCCAACTACGGGAAAGAAGTGTCTTCGAATGTGTAGCATGTGGGTGCGCAAAAAGAAAGAGCTACACTATGGTTAACTGATGAAGTACCACTATTAAATCAAAACTTCTTGCGCATAAACAGTTAATTTTCATCGGTTATCTCTATAGATTATAAAGCAGCATTTTGTATATGAGTTTTGGATGATGAACTTTAAGGTTTCTCCGTCATTCGACGGTTTTTCTTTGATGAATTGTATAATTGTATCCGTATTGTTAATAGGAAAAAAAGTAAACTTGAACTTGGAGTTTAAATAAAATATTTTTTTCAATTCGCATTCGCAAAACTTAGGTCAATTTTCATTTTATTATTGTTTGAAGTGAGCCTTGCTATTATGTTATCAAGTTCGGCGAAAAAAATATATAAAAATATTTATTTGTTTGTCGACTGTAGCGGTTCATTTTGTAGATTTATCGGCTCAATCAGTCCGCGTATAGAAGCAAAAACGATACTTTGTTTCGGTGTTTTAGCTTCTATATACAGACTGATTAAGTCGTTAAATCTACAAAGTTGAATAAAAATTTAATAAATAGCTTGACTATAAGAAATAAGAAAGATTAAATAATAATAATTAAATGAAGAATGACTTGTCAATTGAATAATGTAATCAGTTTCATGTACATGTACTGAAAACTACGAGGACTACTCCAATCATATAGAATCAAAACATTTGAGGTGAAGTAACACATTCACATCCATTTGCTGCCTTTTGCTCATACCAAATTTCAGCATGAACAAAAAAAAATTCAAGCAAATATTCGCTGAGCTGTATCACTAGCACATTAGCAAATTCAACGGCAAATATTTTTTAACAAAAAATTCCAGCGAATATTTTGATATTCCACGGGCAAAATAATATTAATCATCATTTCAAGCATATTTACTTCGTGTAATACCCGCTAAACATTTGATGCATTTTATATAAAAAAGCAGTCCCGATTCTGTAGCGCTGTTATAGTCTCCTTCAATTCAGTATTGTGTTATTTTTTGACTGAAGAGCAGTTTGGAGTTGTCATTAAAAAAAAAGGAAAGGTATTAAAACAATCGTTTTAATTATTTGCTTAGAATAAATTATGAAATGTCTAGCTCGTAGCAAACCGTGCTCAACATGTCATTTAGTGTCGGTCAAAAAAAAAACCAAATGTTACAGAACTAAAAACAATGTTTTAATCGCATAAATTCAAACCAGAGGAACATTTGTAATAAAAACATTTACTTAAATGTATCGTTGCGTTAAAAGAGAAACTTTGTCAGGTTGTTAATCGCTCCGGAACACATTTCCATCAAGTTATCGATATTGGTTGTGTCCAACCTTGTACGAAACGAGGTTAATTCATGAGCTTTTCCGGAAAATGCTCTCTCTATAGGCACTAAAGATCTAAGGCCTCGCTTACGAATCACCAGCTTTAAGTCAAGATCATTATGCGATCCATCTTCCAGATTGGCGTTCTCCACGTAACTACCAACACTTTCCCCGCTCTTCCGACTGGGAACTCGCGACATTGTTGCAATTTATTTGCACCACCACGTTTGATTCCAAAATCGCTTTTTATGCTGTACGATTTTCCACACCACTAGCGTATATCACATCAGAACATGTTTGTCCTTGTCTGTGTTTTCCAATGCAAACGAATTTGCTTAAAGTTTTCACGTTTAGATTTGTCCGAAAGTTTGAAACAAGCGGAAGTTTGTTCCACTGATTGTTTTTTCACACCACCAAAGTAAATCACGTCGCAACACGAATGTCTTCCATATTCCAACGAACGATTTTATTCCGACCAAGTTTGCACTTTATGCAAACCGCGATTTCGATTACATCACTTTTTCTCTTTCAGCAAATGCCGAACTAAAGTCTTACGATCCGTATCGACAGTGCAAGAAGTTGCGAAAAATCACCAAATTTTCCGCGGGAGCGTTGCTACTGACCAGATCCGGTCCGAAGGACCATTATGTTGCCTCCAAATGCGTTCCACAAAGCTGTGGCAACTAGGATGACGGTTCAGTGAGAAAGTTCATATGACGAAGTATCAACGCCAAGCGCACACGGCGGAATTCAAACCAAAAATGCTTCTGCACAGCGACAGCAATTAACTCTTCACAGATCCTGACAAGGACGCTTTATTTCGGCTTGAGCAAGAAAAATAATCGTCTTTCTGTTTCTACTTCATTTCGCGATATGTTCGGTACAAAGGTTGAAAAACTTATATAGCTATGAATGAAGCACACTTGTATTTATATCATATTTTCGTGGCGGGGGTTTCTGCTGTTTGTTTGCTGTTCGTTCATTGGTATGCCAATCAGGGATGACGATGATGCAATCGCGCGGACTATTGCATAGTTTAATTCGCAGGACATTCGGGATGATGCAATGTTGCGTAATACAGGGTGCGATTCAAAATGCTTGTTCTAGATCAATCGAACAGGAGGTAAGGTCCGACGGGAAACGTCTATTGAACAAACATAAGGGCGGGTTAAAACCATTCAGTGAAAAAACGAACTTCTGAAATTATGTTCACCGTTAAATGCTTCTGCCTCAGTTTTCTCCGGTTCAATAAGCATTCACAGTTCTTGCTTCGAACCTCTGCAACGAGCCTGATCCTGAAATTCAAGCCTTGTTAGCCACTATCGAGTAATTATAGATGGCCAATACAATATCTAATTAGAGTACATGCAGAGGAAGTATATCGGTACTGGACACGAACAAGTATGGAATGCTCAAAATCATCACTAACATTCGTTTGCCAGTTATCTTGGCCGCTACGAAATGCTAAGCTATTTTGCCGTAGCCGAGAATGAATCGAAAGTTTGATATTATAGAGAAAAACTATGTGAACCACTACTCGAAAAGCCAAAGGAATAAACTTAATGAAATAAACTATTCGTTTAATGGAATAAACTAATCGTTAAAACATTTATTAAAGTCTTCGTAATCACCGAAGCTGGCTGATTTATTGCAGCAGAACACTATAACTATTTCCACTATTTCCGAAAGTGCCATAACGCAAGGAGCGATTCTTTGAGTCTTCCACCGTTGTTACGGTTGGAATCGCTTCCAAAAGCGACCAGTGGAAATATTTCCATCGCGAAAACAGTGATTGCCTCTTATGTTCCAGTTCCCGTAGTTAAATTGTTAGGTACTGCTGCTGCTGTTAAAGGTTGCCGTTGCAGCGGTTCCGACAGTGGAAATTGCACTCGCCAGAAATGTCCCATTACTTTGGCTGAAATCACAACATCTACTTTTTACTAACTTGAGAGTTTTAGATAAGCGTAAAATACTTACAATGTTTTCGAATTTCTTTATCCTTGCGGCTGCATTTCCTGCCACGGGTGGGATCGAGGTTTATCACACAGCTTTTTCAAGGTACAGTCGCCGTCCGATAACTGCAAGACTTTCAACTGCAACGCTTTTTAACTGCAAGACCGATAACTGCAACAACTTTGCAGTTATCGGACCGCAATCCGTCAAATCTGATGTCAAAGTCATATTTGACATTGAAGTGGCAGATCTCGCGGGGGGATTCTAAATGAATCTCTAGAAACATTTCAAAAGGAATCTTTATCATTTCTTTCGATTTTTGCCTTTCTCCTAGAAAGGTATAGCAATCACTGGAAAAACCAAAGGTATAAAAGTGCTCCAAAGGGTCGAATCTCGTATATCAATCGACTTAGTTTGACAAGCTGAGCATTTTCTGTATGTGTGTGTGTGCGTATGTGTGTGTGTATGTGTGTGTGTAACGCTCTCCCAATCTCACTCGATTTTCTCAGAGATGGCTGGATCGATCTTTATGAAATTAATTGCAAATGAGAGGTCTAGTTGCCCCATTGAATTTCATTGCAAACGGATTTTTAGTTTAGAGGTTATGTTTAAAAATGTGAAAATCACGAAACATCATTATCTCAGAAACCACTCAACCGATTTTAAAAAAAATTGGTTTTAAATTAATAAGCTACTTAAAAAACTCTTAACTTTTGAGTTTCATGACGATTGAACGTGTGGTTCAGAAGTTATTCAAAGAAACGTGTTCTGGAGAGTGTTTAATCTCACTCATGTTTCTCAGAGATGGCTGAACCGATTTCCACAAAATCAGTGTCATTTGAAAGGTCTAATTACCCCATGATACCCTATTGATTTATTTTGCAATTGGACTATTACTTTGCCTGTTATGTTCAAAAATGTGAAATCCAGCTTTGAAAAGAAACATATTCCGAAGACTACTTAAACTCACTCACTTTTCTCAGAGATGGCTGAACCGATTTCCTCGAAATTAGTGTGAAATGAAAGGTCTAACTGCCTCATAACACCCTATTGAATTTCAATGTAATCAGTCTGTTACTTTGTCTGTAATGTATCAAAATATGAAAATCACGAAACTTCATTATCTCAGAAAGTACACAACCGATTTGAACAATATTGGTATCAAATGAACGGACTAGTTAAAGGTTAATTGATGAATTTTATAGTGATTAAACACGTGGTTCAAAAATTGTGAAAAGAAACATGTTCCGGTGACTTTTCAAATTCACTCGTTTTCCCAAAAATGGCTGGACTAAATTCAACAATCTTAGTGTCAAATGAAAAGTTTGGCTTTCCTATAGGTTCCCATTTTATTTGACTATAATCGTATTTTTATTCCAACCGTTATGTATTAAATTATAAAAACAACGAAAGTCTATTATCTCAAAGATCACACGACTTATTTGAACATATCTAGTGTCATTTGAACGGGTTGTATCTCAAACTCACAAGTAAGAAATTCCATAGCAATTTGATATGTGGTTCAAAAGTTATGAAAAGAAACGAAATTCAAAGACTTTTTAAAACTGTAACTGCTTTGATCAAAACATATGACCTCAACAAAATTTAAATTTGGTTTTGTGCTATTCGTACGTTCCCGGTATTGCTCGCGATTGAAGTGTATGAAATTCAAAGTCATTTTTTTATTTCGCTATTTCTTCAGCACAAATATTTTTCTCCTAATTAATATTTTTTTTAACTTTTTGCCTTTCTCCTAGAAAGGTATAGCAATCACTTGCAAAACCGAAGATATGAAAGTGCTCCAAAGGGCCGAATGGCATATATCACTCGACTCAGATCGACGAGCTGAGCATTTTCTGTATGTATGTGTGTGTGTGTGTGTGTATGTGTGTATGTGTGTGTGTGTGTTTGTGTGTGTGTGTGTGTGTGTGTGTGTGTGCATGTGCAGATTTTTATTTTCACTCACTTTTCCCAGAGATGGCTGGACCGATTTTAATGAAATTATATGCGAATGAAAGTTCTAGTTGCCCCATAAGACCCTATTAAATTTCATTGTAATTGGATTTTTATTTTAGAGGTTATGATAAAGAATGTTAAAGTCACGAAACATCAATATCTCGGAAACCACACAACCGATTTCAATAAAATTGGTATCAAAAGAACCCAATTTTATTTTAGAGGTTATGATAAAGAATGTTAAAGTCACGAAACATCAATATCTCGGAAACCACACAACCGATTTCAATAAAATTGGTATCTTAGAAACCCTTAACTTTTGAATTTTATATAGATTGAATATGTGGTTCAAAAGTTATGAAAAGAAACGTCTTCTGAAGACTGTTCAATTTCACTCATGTTTCTCAGAGATGGCTGGACCAATTTCCACAAAATCTGTGTTATATGAAAGGTCTAGTTACCCTATAAGACTCTATTTTTTTGCAATCGGACTATTACTTTGCCTGTTATGTTTAAAAATGTGAAATCTAGCTATGAAAAGTAAAAATCACAGGAGGGTTGTGTGCAAAGCCACGACCGCGAGGTTAAAGTAGAATACTTTTACACAGCTCTACTTACGGCCGCACATTAACCTACGGCCGGGCGAAACGGTTCACGCCGCTTTTCGCGTTTAACCTGGCAGAGGCCTAATGTGCACGGCCAACACAGTAGAAAGATGTTTTCACATTGAAAATTAGACACGGCTTTACTGGAGTAAGTGTTGGCAAATGCATCTACCGCTAATACCGCCGCTATCGTACGAAAGCGCCTCGTTTCATGTGGGGAATAATATCAACAACGAAAAATGACGCGCGTCCAAGCACACCCGAACTGTTTCGCCATGCCGCTTCCATTTACTTCCTTATAACATCCGCCTCATGGAAGTACCGGCTGCACCTACCGCTGAGGCTGTTACCATACTGCTACTGGTACCCAAAACTATTAACTCTTCAAATTAAGTGTTTTATTTGTCCTCAAAAGAACAATTGTTCAATTCCATATCGGATATAATGCAATCGCAGCTCTGTAATATTACCGACAGTAATATTCTTCTGAACAAAATGATCCAACTTTTCCATTAGAGGAAGTGCCGGCTGATGTACGGAAAAAATCTCGCCCGATCGCTCGCGTTGGCGTTCGTTCTCAGGCAGAGGCCCGAGACGTGGTGACCAACCACAGGGCAAGTGATTTGTTTAATTTGGAGGCAGCCACAGGCGCAACCCGCTGATACATTCTGTTACCGCTGAGTGCTGATATCTGCTGCTGCTGCTGTCAACGTTGTGGACGGTACATCCAGCTCACCTTCCGACTAATGAATGTAGCTAGTTTTCCCAGAAACACTCTTTAATAGTCGAAGGGTGCTACGAAATAGGCCACGCCTTTCAGTTCAGGTTTTCCATTCCCTAATGTTCTTCAGACAAATTATTCCACAACTCGCATTTGATTTTTGTATCCAGCGAATAAACACCGATGAGGCTTTCACACACGCAACGGTTTTAACCCGTATCTTATTGCGGTTTGTAACATCAAGCGATTTCGTTTGCTCGCTGTTGCGTGTTGCATCATGTTGCAACTTGGCAGCTGGGAGACGACGAAATTCTGTTTATGCTGATTGATTGAATCGACTTCATATCAGCTCTGCATAGTCGAACTAACTGCTTTTGTGAATGCGTTCTAACAGGGCAATTTATTATTCAATGTCGGTTATGCTGATCGCAGCCTTTGCGCTGCCCCTACAGTGGGGGGTTTACCAAATAAAGTAAAAATTAGACAACTACAACAGAATTTGATTGCATCCCGCACAGAATGTCTGCTTGTGTTGATGCCAGAAAATTATTAACCTTCAATTATTTGTTTATTTGCCTTGAAAAAAACATTTTGCGGTACAAAATCGATTACTGATTACAACTTTTGAGCTGCCCTAACATTGGGGGAATTAAGATACACGGACAACATGCACTGTGGAAGCTATTTTGCATTCAGTAAATACGACGGGTGCGACAGATTTAAATTGCTAGGATGCAACACAGAATGCTTGCTTGCGTTGACAAAAATTATTAACTTTCAATGACTTGTTTGTTTGCCTTGAAAAAGGCATTTTGATTTCCAAAATTGGATTTCCTGATGGCAATCTTCATGCTGCCCCAACACGGGGGGAATAATGGCTGTCTGGCGACACACGCTGAGAAAAACCGCGCTGCTCCTGAGACGTGGTGACCAACCACAGGGCTAGTGCTGCTGCTAAGGAAGGACGACTGCTGTTGTCGCTGTCTAGAACTATTATGAGCGGCTCCGGCTGAAACAGGCTCTTATATAGACCAAATAGCATGTTTCCAATTGCAAGGTATATGATCCTGTCGACCGTGCTTGGGAAGCAAGCATATAACGACCAATCAGAGGTCGAATTTTTCGTTTTGACAAGGCTTGACTATTTTCAATAGTACAATAGTGTGAATAATTATATTACAATTATCTTATTTTGGGAAGAATCTTAGAAGATTTTCCAATCTATTACTACAAGAACGAAGGAAATCCATAGAATACTAACCGATTTATTAGCATTTGAAATTGGACATATTTTTCACTTTTTTCGGTTTTAGATTTTCATTTCACATCCCTATGTAGCCGAACTTCCTGAGAGAAGTATTCTACTTCAACATATTCCGAAGAATACATAAACTCACTCACTTTTCTCAGAGATGGCTGAACCGATTTTCACGAAATTAGTGTCAAATGAAAGGTCTAGCTGACTCATGACACCCTATTGAATTTTACTGTAATCGAACTGTAACTTCGTCTGTAATGTACCGAATTGTGAAAATCACAAAACTTCACTATCTCAGAAAGTACACAACCGATTTGATCAATAGTATTATCAGATGAACGGGCTTGTTAAGGGTTGACTGATGAATTATGATTGAACACGTGGATTCAAAGTTTGGCTGCCCTATACGTTCGCATTTCATTTGATCATAATCGAACTAAGCAACCGTTATGTATTAAATTGTTAATAAAACAACGAAATTCTATTATCTCAAAGATTACACGACTTATTTGAACATAAATAGTGTCATACGAACCAGTCATCTCTCAAGCTTACAAATAACAAACTTCATAACAATTTAATATAAGTTTGAATGAGAAAGGCTGGTTCTGACCGCTAGGTGGATTAATTTAGGTTTTTCGATTTCGTTAACTTGTTGTCTCTTAATTCTAGATGGGAGATTATAGATCTACACTATTAATCAATGAAGCAAAATCATCATGTGATGTAGTTCAGCCTCCCCAACTGGTCTCGAGGTACGATGCTGGCCTAACAAGCCAGTCGTCGTAGGTTCGAGTCTTGACTCGGGAGAGACTGTTAGTGTCAGTAGGATCGTAGCGCTAGCCCCGCAATTGTCCTGTACACTTAACGGTTGGCTGCGAAGTCTGTGTATAGTAAACAGAAGGTCAAGTTCCGAATCGGAATGTAGCACCAAGGCTTTGCTCTGCTTATGTAGTTCACTTTTCGTAAATATTATAAGAAAAAAAATTCTTTTGTGCATTGTTTGGCTAGCTTTCACTGCTCAGCGAGGCAGTGCATAGTAGATCACAAACAATACTTTGTGACCTAGCGTTATATAGACCTTTTTACGAACTGACAGGTGTCACGGATCCTGCTGACATTGATGTTGCTTTTACTTGCGTTATGTCAGCGGTTCCGAGCTTTCTGTCAAAATTCCATTCATGAATTGAGTTCAGAAACGTCTCGTAAAATGGTCTGTTGTAGTGATGAACTTTATCTTCGCCTACATATTGGTTTCGTAAAGTAGTTACTAAAACGCAATAAATTATGATGCGGAAATATGAATATCAAATTGATTAATTGAATAGCTTGTCTATTTTAGTTTCTGGTATTTTTTGCCATACCGGGTTTCTGGTATTTTTTCATTAAAAAAATTCATATCGACATCATTGAAAACAGAAATGGTAGTGACGGACCCCCCTCTAAATTTTGGCATGTGTCAAGTGTTGCAGTTATCGAACGGCATTCGATAACTGCAATCTAAGACAAGACGTGACAGCTGGTCACCGTTACATTCAACCAATTTGAACCGGCTGCTGATTGGCTTAATTCGATAACGCAATCGTCACGTAGAAAATACAACGAGGTTACTTTTCACTGTAAAGCAGTGATGCTGGAGAGTCATAATTTAGCTATTATAATTGTTCATAAATAATGATGCAAAAGTATGCAAGGTACATGATATTACCGAGTAATGTATTTCACTGTTATAACTTTAAAAATGCATTGATCAATCGTTTATTACTATTTCGGTTGAAGTCCAAGAAACTTAGAAAGAAAAAAATTGGGTACCAAGAAACTTAGGAAGAAAAAATTTGATAATAGAAGTATGCTTTATTGAACATAAAATAATTAATAAGAATTGAGTATTATTCGCCTATATATTGCAATTTTAATTTGTTTTATTTTCATTGACCTGCAGAAGTTGTTAAAAATAATCATTCTGGCATCAACGGTATGGAACGTTCAAAAAAATTTCGACGGGGATGACGGCCGTTACGAAAAGAAAAATAAGAAGCCAGCTGTCGCGTCTTGTCTTAGACTGCAATGTAAACATGTTGCAGTTATCGAACGACGACTGTATTTGTTTTTTTTTGCCTAGTTGAGATGATTTACATCGAAAACAGCTGCCAGGAAATCGATGTCAATATTATTCAATGAGATATACATGAAGGTGCGGAAAAAAAGATAGTCAGTATCTAAGGGGAGACAACTGGGTATAGATTTGCATCCACTTTGGGAAACACTCGCTGATTGGTTTAAATTGAAAACCCCGCGTGCGTTTAAATTTATCATCAGGCTTGCTGTCAGTGTTGCTAAACAACATGTTTCGTTGTTTTGATTTATGTTTTTTTATAATGTCACCTGTTATAATCTAAAATATTTTCAAGTGAACATTCAAAATAAAGTACAAAGCGTACAAATACGGGTGTAGTAAAAGATCGGACTTGGATCATCACTTACAGGGGATAGTCAAAATAAGTAGGTTAGGCAAAATTTTGATGAAATTTGAAATGCTATAGCTTTGCTAAACGTTATTCGATTTTAATAATCCGAACACCAATGAACTGGAAAACTTTTGAAGTTTCATTTTCTGACCCCAGATCTGGCCTAGGTCACCGCATATAGGAAATATTCCTGAGTTCCGGTAGGCATGTCAAACCTGCTAATTTTTGGATGGATTTGGTAATGGGTTACCTGATAAAAATGCTCATTTGCATCATTGGCATAGATAACATAATCATTTCTGAAGCGAATGGTTCATCAAGATCCTGAATCGGCCAAGAACTCATCGAGAAATGGCTATTTTTCATCCGGAAGTCCTCAGAGGAACCTTTAGTAGGGGACATTTACGTTTTTGCACCAAATATAGCGTGTTACACCTCTATCTTCAGGATTTTTTATCAGGAATCTTTTAAAAGACAGATATCTGAATATAGGCTGCATTGGCCACTTCCGGAACGACCTGGAGGCCCCGAAGGAACCCGTAGTGGGAGAATTCACATTTCTGCATCAAAATATAGCATTCGACACCTCTATCTTCAGGATTTTTCATCAGGAATCATCAAAAAGACATATTTTTTTAAATACAGATTACGTTGGCCACTCCCGGAACGATCCAGATTCCCCGGAGGAACCCGGAATTGGGACATTTACATTTCTGCATCAAATAAAGCGGGCGACACTTCTACCTTCAAGACTTTTCATCAGGAACCATCAAGAAGACATATTTTTGAATACAGATTACGTTGACCACTCCCGGGATGATCCGGATACCCCGTAGTAACCCGGAAATGGGGACATTTACATTATTGCATCAAATGAAGCGTGCGACACTTCTATCTTCAGGATTTTTCATCAGGAATCATACAAAAAAAATATTTCCAAATATAGGCTGCATTGGCCACTTCCGGAACAACCTGGATGCCCCGTAGGAACCCTTAGTGGGAGAATTCACATTTCTGCATCAAAATATAGCAAGCGACACCTCTATCTTCAGGATTTTTCATCAGGAATCATCCAAAAGACATATTTTTTAAATACAGATTACGTTGGCCACTCTCGGAACGATTCAGATGCCCCGGAGGAACCCGGAATGGGAACATTTACATTTCTGCATCAAATAAAGCGTGCGACAGCTCTATCTTCAGGATTTTTCATCAGGAATCATCAAAAAGACATATTTTTGAATTCAGACTGCATTGGCCACTACCGGCACAATCTAAATACCCCGGAGGAACCCTGATGAAAAATCTTGAAAAATCTTTCAGCTCTATGCGCACGCTTTATTTTATGCAGAAATGTAAATGTCCCCACTCCGGGTTCCTTCGGGCATCCGGATCTTCCTTCGGGGCATCCAGGTTATTCCGGAAGTGGCCAATGCAGCCTATATTAGGAAATATTTTTTTTTTGTAAGATTCCTGATGAAAAATCCTGAAGATAGAAGTGTCGCACGCTTTATTTGATGCAATAATGTAAATGTCCCCATTTCCAGGTTCCTACGGGGTATCCGGATCATCCCGGGAGTGGCCAACGTAATATGTATTCAAAAATATGTCTTCTTGATGGTTCCTGATGAAAAGTCTTGAAGGTAGAAGCGTCGCACGCTTTATTTGATGCAAAAATGTAAATGTCCCTATTCCGGGTTCCTCCGGGGAATCTGGATCGTTCCGGGAGTGGCCAACGTAATCTGTATTTAAAAAAATATGTCTTTTGGATGATTCCTGATGAAAAATCCTGAAGATAGAGGTATCGCATGCTATATTTTGATGCAGAAATGTGAATTCTCCCACTACGGGTTCCTTCGGGGCCTCCAGGTCGTTCCGGAAGTGGCCAATGCAGCCTATATTCAGATATATGTCTTTTAAAAGATTCCTGATAAAAATCCTGAAGATAGAGGTGTAACACGCTATATTTGGTGCAAAAACGTAAATGTCCCCTACTAAAGGTTCCTCTGAGGACTTCCGGATGAAAAATAGCCATTTCTCGATGAGTTCTTGGCCGATTCCGGATCTTGATGAACCATTCGCTTCAGAAATGATTTTGTCATCTATGCCAATGATGCAAATGAGCATTTTTATCAGGTAACCCATTACCAAATCCATCCAAAAATTAGCAGGTTTGACATGCCTACCGGAACTCAGGAATATTTCCTATATCCGGTGACCTAGGCCAGATATGGGGTCAGAAAATGAAACTTCAAAAGTTTTCCAGTTCAATGGTGTTCGAATCATTAAAATCGAATAAAGTTTAGCAAAGCTATAGCATTTCAAATTTCATCAAAATTTTGCCTATCCTACTTATTTTGACTATCCCCTGTATATCGATTACCAAAAGATCTAAAAGTGCGCAAGGAGATAATACGGTTTTGCGTGAAGCATAAGAACAGCATACCGCTGCTCAATTTCGGAAGTAAAAGGTGTAGTGTAAGCTTATTTCTACTTTTGAATCCGTTCTGGATTAAGTTTGAAACAGACCCGTTGAAGCATATTGCTTGTGCAGAGAGTACAATTCAGGTGGGTCAATGAATGAATCATAATCATTGATGGATGACAAGTTTGATTTTAAGGATATTAAAGATGCAGATTCTCCGGTAACCCTCAGACGGTAAAACCGCAGACAGACGTCCAAGCTGAGTTCTAAACTTGTGTAAAGTTTTTTGTAGTAGCAATCCGTAACCAAATAGCGCTACCAGTACCGCCAGCCTCGTACACCAGCGAAAAAAATGTATTGTAGCGATAAGGTCACCAGGCGGCGCTAGTGTACAAGTGATTTATAACGCAATTTACTTTGAAAATTTGCACAGAAATTTTGATCAATGTTGTTCTTGCTTGGACGTCTGTCTGTGGTAAAACTATTGTCTGCAGGAGGAATTGTACATAATGATGATAAAAAGCATTAAAAACATTCAAGTATTTTCCGAGTGAATGGCATCACTTACGAAAAATACAACAGGGATCATCGAGGTGAGTGAGTAAGAAGAGTAAGTATATGCTTGCAGGTGGGTCCGAGCACGACAGGGCACGCCTAGGCAATACGGTAACAATCGACGGGGATGAGTTCGAGGTGGTCGACGAGTTTGTGTACCTCGGCTCTCTGGTAACTGAGAATAACGATACCAGCCGGGAGATAAGGAGACGTGTTATCAGTGGAAGTCGTGCCTACTATGGGCTCCATAAAAATCTACGGTCGCATAATCTGAGTCTTCGCACCAAGTGTATCCTGCACAAAACGCTAATAAGACCGGTCGTTTTCTACGGGCATGAGACGTGGACAATGCTCGAGGAGGACTTGCGAGCACTCGGAGTTTTTGAACGTCGGGTGCTAAGAACCATCTTTGGCGGTGTGCAGGAGAACGGAGTGTGGAGGCGTAGGATGAACCACGAGCTTGCGCGCCTCTACGGTGAACCCAGTATTCAGAAAGTGGCTAAAGCTGGAAGGATACGCTGGGCAGGGCATGTAGCTAGAATGCCGGATAGCTACCCTGCAAAATTGGTGTTCGCTCCAAATCCGGCGGGAACGAGAAGGCGAGGGGCGCAACTAGCGAGATGGGTGGACCAGATGGAGCACGATCTGCAAAGTACCGGGTGCCCGCGGG
The DNA here is from genome assembly GCF_029784165.1 of Wyeomyia smithii. Taxonomy (NCBI): domain Eukaryota; kingdom Metazoa; phylum Arthropoda; class Insecta; order Diptera; family Culicidae; genus Wyeomyia; species Wyeomyia smithii. The sequence continues at coordinate 160,669,687 of NC_073695.1, read as the reverse complement.
ACTGGAGGCAGGCAGCCATGGACCGAGTGAATTGGCGGAACCACGTTATGCAGGCCATGTCTTAGGACGTACGGCCATCTAAGTAAGTAAGAGTAAGAAGAGTAAGAAGCCAGATGTTTCCCCTTAGGTCAGTATAAGTTCAGATGTTTGAAACCTAGATATCCAACTTAAACAACAATACGAGAAACAAAAAAGTGGCGCCCCTCCTAAATTAATAGCGGTTGGGTGAACTACATTCCATGAGCACACGTAGAAAAATATCATGGTATTTTCCATCATTTCAAGCATAGTTTTTAAATCCAATCGAAGTAAAATCAGTCATGTGAACCAGCTAAAAATTTTCGCTAGCAAATCAATCGTGAAAACCTGGTTGTGTACTGAAGTTCCATGTAAAGCGAAATTCTCGAGTTTACGCATCGAGCGAAGCGAAAATCAGACGAAACTGTCAGAATAATATATGAATGAAATAGCTAACTTTGCAATAAATAATATCTTATGCTCAGTAACTAAAAATATCTAAATAGACTAACAAACCCATCGCGGTACTGGTCATGCTAATAATTTTGCCTTAGCCAATTGCAGTTGCAAATTGTTGTTTCTGGTCTTTATACATATATACGCTTTCTAGTCATGATTCACAGACCAAATCAGACGCTGTAATTAGACGAGTCGATCTATGTTTGTTCCGGGTAAATTCCCTTCTGATGGTACCTCTAGTCAGGTTAGGTAACTTTCCATGAAGTTTTCTTCAGCTAGCCGTTTGCCTTATTGAAACCCGTTTGTCCTAGGATAGAAATATATTTCTATGAACTATTTTTTGATTGCTCTTAAAAATTACATTCAGCACTCTGTGTCGTCAACTAGGTGGAGTTTCATGTACCACGCGGTCCATTTCATCTCGGCGTAGCTAGTCATTTAGTAAGGCCTCCTAATTCTCTTAAACTAGATACGTGCAAAAAAATAAGGAAAATACCTGGGAGGCAGGGTTGCCACATTTAAATCTGTGTTTTCCCTTGAAAAAATCTGAGCATCTGTATCTAGAACAAAAATATCTGAAAAAAAATCTGTGTTGTTTAAACATAAAGAACTTTGTATTTTTCAAGTTTTTAAGGTACATAAACAAAATTATTAGCTTAAAACGTGTGAGGAGTTGAAAATATGTTCAATTTGCTTAATATTTAATGAAATAAAATTCGGAGTGTTTATAAAAGTAAATGTCAATTTCGAAAAATCTGTAAATCTGTACTTTTCTACGAAAATCTGTATATCTGTATCAGGGATGTTACGGATGTGATTTTTCAGACATCTGCAGAGGCGGATGCCGGTGCGGATATGTGATTACGGATGCAGATGTTGATGCGGATGTCGATTTTCATGCGGATGCAGATATCCGAAGCATCCCTTGTGTTTTATTTTGCTTATTTCACATGACCATGCCCCTCCCCAGTTCAAAAGTTATTTGGGCGAGCACCAAGGAAAATTTTTCTGCAATATTTTATGAAGCGATATTTTTTTTCAATAGCCGCATGGTATGATGCGGATGCGGATGCGAATGCGGATGTCAATTTGATGCGGATGCGGATATCCGTTACATCCCTAATCTGTATATACAGATTCTGTACCGTTACTTCGGCCAAAAATCTGTAAAATACAGATTATTCTGTACATGTGGCATCTGCTGGGAGGGAGAAACGAATACTACACTCAAAACAGAGAACACGCACATGCGTCGTTTTTTGTTAGCGTGTAACCACAGACTAACAGACGTAACACTGGAACCTAGCTCCATCGCCGCAAAAAACGTTCATTTCAAATTTTCAATCGAATAACAGTCATCGCGCGAAAACGTCGTCCGGGGCGCTGTCATGCAATCTTATACATATTTTGTAGTTCCCCATTTGACACATTCAGTAACGCTGGCGCTGATGTCGAAATACATGACGCAGCGCGAATAAAACAGCAGATGGTGCTAGTGTTACTAACGTAAAGTACTGCAATCATCCAAACGATGATTTTATTGAAAATTTGTTCGAAGTGTTATGTCTGTTAGTCTGTGGTGTAACTATCTTCTTTCTGTAACGCATGAATGACTCAAAGTAACATCAGGAATACAGAATTTGCAATTTTGTCTGCAAAACACACATTTTTCGAGTCTATGTTTTGCCTTTCTTCTAAGGGTCGTATCTCGTATCAATCGACTTAGTTTGACGAGCTGGGCATTTTCTGTATGTGTGTGTGTGTGCGTATGTGTGTGTGTGTGTGTGTGTGTGTGTAACGCTCTCCCAATCTCACTCGATTTTCTCAGAGATGGCTGGATCGATCTTCATGAAATTAATTGCAAATGAGAGGTCTAGTTGCCTCATAAGACCCTATTGAATTATATTGCAACCGGATTTTTAGTTTAGAGGTTATGTTTAAAAATGTGAAAATCACGAAACATCATTATCTCAGAAACCACTCAACCGATTTTAAAAAAAATTGGTTTTAAATGAACAATCTACTTAAAAAACCCTTAACTTTTGAGTTTCATGACGATTGAACGTGTGGTTCAGAAGTTATTCAAAGAAACGTGTTCTGGAGAGTGTTTTATCTCACTCATGTTTCTCAGAGATGGCTGAACCGATTTCCACAAAATTAAGGTCATTTGAAGGCTCTAATTACCCCATGCGACACTATTGATTTATTTTTCAATTGGACTATTACTTTGCCTGTTATGTTTAAAAATGTGAAATCCAGCTTTGAAAAGAAACATATTCCGAAGATTACTTAAACTCACTCACTTTTCTCAGAGATGGCTGAACCGATTTCCTCGAAATTAGTGTCAAATGAAAGGTCTAACTGCCTGATAACACCCTATTGAATTTCAATGTAATCAGTCTGTTACTTTGTCTGTAATGTATCAAAATATGAAAATCATTAAACTTCATTATCTCAGAAAGTACACAACCGATTCGAACAATATTGGTATCAAATGAACGGACTAGTTAAAGGTTAATTGATGAATTTTATAGTGATTAAACACGTGGTTCAAAAATTGTGAAAAGAAACATGTTCCGGTGACTTTTCAAATTCACTCGTTTTCCCAAAAATGGCTGGACTAAATTCAACAATCTTAGTGTCAAATGAAAAGTTTGGCTTTCCTATAGGTTCCCATTTTATTTGACTATAATCGTATTTTTATTCCAACCGTTATGTATTAAATTATAAAAACAACGAAAGTCTATTATCTCAAAGATCACACGACTTATTTGAACATATCTAGTGTCATTTGAACGGGTTGTATCTCAAACTCACAAGTAAGAAATTCCATAGCAATTTGATATGTGGTTCAAAAGTTATGAAAAGAAACTAAATTCAAAGACTATTTAAAACTGTAACTGCTTTGATCAAAACATATGGCCTCAACAAAATTTAAATTCCGTTTTGTGCTATTCGTACGTTCCCGGTATTGCTCGTGATTGAAGTGTATGAAATTCAAAGTCATTTTTTTTATTTCGCTATTTCTTCAGCACGAATATTTTTCTCCTAATTAATAATTTTTTAAACTTTTTGCCTTTCTCCTAGAAAGGTATAGCAATCACTTGCAAAACCGAAGATATGAAAGTGCTCCAAAGGGCCGAATGGCATATATCACTCGACTCAGATCGACGAGCTGAGCATTTTCTGTATGTATGTATGTATGTGTGTGTGTGTGTGTATGTGTGTATGTGTGTATGTGTGTGTGTGTGTTTGTGTGTGTGTGTATGTGCAGATTTTTATTTTCACTCACTTTTCCCAGAGATGGCTGGACCGATTTTAATGAAGTTATATGCAAATGAAAGTTCTAGTTGCCCCATAAGACCCTATTAAATTTCATTGTAATTGGATTTTTATTTTAGAGGTTATGATTAAAAATGTAAAAGTCACGAAACAACAATATCTCGAAAACCACACAACCGATTTCAATAAAATTGGTATCAAATGAACCCTTAACTCTTGAATTTTATACAGATTGAATATGTGGTTCAAAAGTTATGAAAAGAAACGTCTTCTGAAGACTGTTTAATTTCACTCATGTTTCTCAGAGATGGCTGGACCAATTTCCACAAAATCACTGTTAAATGAAAGGTCTAGTTACCCTATAAGACTCTATTGATTTTTTTGCAATAGGACTATTACTTTGCCTGTTATGTTTAGAAATGTGAAATCTAGCTATGAAAAGAAACATATTCCGAAGAATACATAAACTCACTCACTTTTCTCAGAGATGGCTGAACCGATTTTCACGAAATTAGTGTCAAATGAAAGGTCTAGCTGACTCATGACACCCTATTGAATTTTACTGTAATCGAACTGTAACTTCGTCTGTAATGTACCGAATTTTGAAAATCACGAAACTTCATTATCTCAGAAAGTACACAACCGATTTGATCAATAGTATTATCAGATGAACGGGCTTGTTAAGGGTTGACTGATGAATTATGATTGTACACGTGGTTTGGCTGCCCTATACGTTCCCATTTCATTTGATTTTAATCGAACTAAGCAACCGTTATGTATTAAATTATTAATAAAACAACGAAATTCTATTATCTCAAAGATTACACGACTTATTTGAACAAAAATAGTGTCATACGAACGAGTCATCTCTCTAGCTTACAAATAACAAACTTCATAACAATTTGATATAAGTTTGAATGAGAAAGGCTGGGTCTGACCGCTAGGTGGATTAATTTAGGTTTTTCAATTTGCCGTTGTATAAAAGTTTCTTCGGAATTTTGAGTTTATATATATTTGCGCACGCAGATTTTCTTAAAATGTGTGCGAGAGCATAACCTGTGAGGCAGATTTTTCGGGGTTTCGTGCAGTTGCAAAAAATTTACAATCCTGCATCTCAACATTCGACCGTGATGAAGTGTGTTCGAAATTGTAACCAAAGTCTTCCAGAAAAGTAAATTTCCAGTAAATCCAGAAAAGCGCAAGATTAGTAATCGAAGTACGCTAACATGATTATTACTGAAAGCTTATGAAACTTATTATTTTACGTGAAAATAAACCAAAATATTTTGTAAAACGACAATAAATGCAAAAATCGTTTGCGAGGAATATTTTCATCTTTCAGTTATAACAATACTAATAACAAAGAAATGCCTATTTTTCCTTGGTTCAAATTGACAGTCAATGACAGCTCATTCTGGTTCATTTTGACACTCACACAGCTTTGTATCCGTTTCTCCCTCCCAGGAAAATACTATTTCGTGCGATTCCAAGGTTTCTGGAATGCGGAGGTGCCTCTGGAATTTATCGATTAGTCCATCACTATTGTCTCCGACTTCCACGGACAAGCCCGATTTGTTTTTATTTCCCAATAATTCGACTTTAAATTGGCCTACTACCACATCTGTTCAACTAAAGAACCAAAAACAAGACACAATCTCTTTATTTTAAGTATCGACATCTAGCGGTGGAGAGAACGCATTTTGCACTCAAAATTTTATAACACTTATAACATTCATACCTGCTCGTGGTGAAGAATTATTTCGGTCTCTCTTGTTCTCATACAAAACCAGAAGCGAAAATAGTTATCGACCAATTAGTTTACTTTCCTCTATTAACACACTTTTGAAAGAATAATTCTTAATAGAATGATAACACATATTAATGAGAACTCAATTTTTGCAAATGAGCAGTTTGAATTTCGCCATGG